>NW_027367271.1:0-60014 GCF_046119375.1 Phyllobates terribilis | reverse complement strand
AATTTTCATGCATGCTCACAAGTGTGCTCATCTACGGGCTTGTCCCTTTTAGGACTGACATTGGAATTTACTATATCCCTATGCATCTGTCCCAAAGGATTTAAAACAGATGTAGTGACCGCGTACAGTGAACTATGACTAACAGAGTTCAGGTCATGACAAGTAATCTCAACCCGTTCTTTGTCAGTTTCCACTATCAAATTACACTGTTTAACATTAATGTTCATGCCAACAATTTTCATAAAAGGGCATACCTTACATAATAGGTGAAGATTGCTGACGACTTCTAAGACATAGAAGTTTGCAGGAAACTTGAGTCTCTCCACCCTTACTAACACGTCCCGAACTACACCTTTCAGACGGACATAAGTTCCATCCACTAAGTTTACTTGCAGATTAGTGCTTTGTAATGGTGGTAGACCCAAAGAATCATACAGATTAGATGGAGTAACATTAATAGATACCCATAGATCTAACATGGCTTTATCTATAAACTTCAAACCTAGAGTGTATGGGATAAGGTATGTACCTAGATCATCACACTTGATTAGGAGTTCTTCCTTCGGCTTAGCTACCATGGATCTATTATCTCTTTCCTTCTCCACTATCTCAACATATGGAGCTTTGTTGGGCTCTTTTTCATTACCTTTAGCCTCTCCTAGCCTGATTCTTCACTCGCGATTTTTTAATATATCTCCTTAAAGCAATGTGACATGGCTTTCGGCTTGTATGAAGTGACGGTCTCAGATCAACGCGGGGCGTGGTATTAACGACCACAAGGTGCGGAACAAAAGGTGCATGTTATTTTGGTTGTGGAGGCTTGATTTCTTCTTTTTCTAACATAGTACCTTCCGTGGGTCACGACTTTATGGGCAAGGGCCATGTCGGAAACATAACCTCAGATCCTGTATCTTCTTCCAGAGAGGTGTCCCCTATATAAGGCGTCTTTCTCCCTACGAGCCAAGGATTTCGCCTTTGATTATTTCATTCTTAGTTTTAGAGTTAGCATGAGGAGTTAAGCTCCAAACATTGTTTCCTTTTAATGTTGAAGTTTATATTAAAGTTTTGGTTTTGTGAATGTTCTTCTATCTATATTGATTCTGTATTGTGTTGATGTAGGCTTCCATGATTATCATTTCATTGCTTTGTATGATTGATTAGATAGACAACCTAGACATTTACGATCACTTGAATATTATCTTCATAGGAAAACCCTTTACTTGTGTTTAGTTTGGTTGTAGGCATAAGTAAAGGAGGAAGTTTTACACACAATTGAGATTGTTAGACACACACCTTTTGGGATCGTCTCAGTTGTTGAGATTTGCAGACTTAAATGCTGCTTAGCTCGTATCAAGAACTAAGATTTGGAAACGCTTGTGTTGTGGCTCATCTTAAATGTGCCCGACCTGGGTATCAAACATTTTCTACATGGTTCTGGTTAGCGAATGTAGAATACTGATGTGTCTTTAGTTGATAGGGCAACATAGCAAGTGATATAGATAGGTGACAGAGAACATGATGAACTAAACAAAAATGGAACTATAAAAGGATGAGTAAATAGGAACAATAACCAACCAATTCAAAGAATCATAAAAATGAAACCTTTGCTTGTTAATTACATAGATATTATTCTCTGAGGGATCGAATTCATACATTCACTAGCTTATCATTGTAATTTGGTAATTGATGATTAAATTTACTTTAATGACGTGCACGTGATCGTTACGCGCGGTCAAGATTACTATTTATTTTTCCTAGCAACCAGTTACAAAAGGAAATTATAAGCAAGGGTCGATCCCATATAGAAAACTGTATTAAAATTTTTAGGCGTAGTAGAACTCAGTCTTAAACTTGTTTGAATTATTTGCGTTTATGTTTGGGGTGGTTGATCCTCTTCTCAATGTATCTACATATCCATTTTTGTTTAGATCATTGTATTTTTTGCCACCTATTCATGTTAATCCTTATGTTTCCCTGTCAACTAAAAGACACGTTCGCGTTCTACATTCACTTACCAAAACTCTGTAGAACACATTTAATACGTAGGACATGCGCAATTAGAACGAGCCGTCACAAGGTGTATAAATCTTAGTCTGTCAAACAAGCTAAGTAGCACCAACATCTAGAAATCTCAAAAACTAAAACGATCAAATAGGTGTGTCTACGAATTCCAATTATGTATATTTCTTCCTCCTTTAACTTATGTCTGTAACTAGACTAGACACAATTAAAGAGTTTTCCTAATATGAGAGTATGCCAGTAATCATGATTTTCTAGGTTGTCAGTCTAATCTAATAATACAAAGCAATGAGATGAAGATCATGGAAGCAATCACATCAACGTAGTACAAATAAACAATGCATAGAAGAACACTTATAAACTAAAACTTCAATACAAATTTCATAATAAAGGGAAAACAGCGCCTTGGAGCTTAACACCCCATGCTAACTATAAATGAAATACGAAATAAGAAAACTAACAAAGAATTGAACCAACACAGAACGAACCTAGCTCGTACGGAGAAGAGATCCTTATATAGGAGACTCAACTTGACCTAATTCTACTAGGAAAAATATGAAATGAATCTAACAAAAAATATCCTAACTACGAACTAACTAGATACTCCTCTGAAGATGAATAAAAGATTCTTCAATCTGGTGGAGATGCAGGGTGCGACGAACAAGGCACGGGTTGTGTCCGTTGAGGCTGATGAGATCTTCTTATTCATTGCAACAGAATACTCTACCACGTGGGAAAAGTTTGAATATGTATTGGACTCTTGGATGCGGGGCACGATGGAAAAGGCGCGGGGAACGACAGTTACTATGTTGACTATTCACTATTGGCAGCTACATTTCCACTTATATGTGTGGAAAACCTTCATTCTATACCTTCATCGATATCTTAACTCTAAACCTCTGTAATTGTGTTAAAAACCCTTGAACACTCAATCTTCTCATCTGTGGCTTGGGTGATCAAAAGTTTGCTAAAATAGCTCATAACTCCTCTAAATGTCTCCTAAATCTCGTGAATTGAACCATATTGATTGGCTCACATCAATTAGGTTTGATTGGTTCAGGGTTTGAGCATATATATTGTATGTGTTATACAGTGTTGAGCGACTTTGTACTTTAGTTCTACATGATTTCTATTATGAGATGAGTGGTAGCCTAATTCCACTCGGGACGAGTATAGTTCAAATGTTGAGGAGTTTGTTATACACGTCTATGGCCGGTATATTAGCACGGTTTTAGCATGTATTTGGTACTATTATGAGCAGTATTGGCGTGTATTTGGTTTGTTTCACTTTATGACCATCTATGCTATTATATGATGATATTCGAGGGTTTTATAGTGAAGACGAGAAGAGAAGAAGAAGAGTTGAAGTGAAGACAAAGACGAGCTATATTGAAGATTCAAGAAAAAGTTGAAGGAGTCATTAGACTGTTCCATCAGCAGCACCCGCCTATGTTTCTAGTGGCGCCTGCCGATTGAGTCCGTAGGAATTTTCCAGCATAACCGGCGGCGGTGGCCGAAGATATAGAGGTGCCCGCTTATCCCCGCTTACCATCCAAGTGATTTTACTTTATTTATCTTTTCTGTATTTATTGTTTTAATTAGCTTTTCTCATGTTTGGTATTTGTTTTAATTGAGGATATTGTTTAATTAGGAGGTCTTGGAAGATTTTCTCTAGGTTTGTTACGGCTTAATTTTGCTAGCCACAATTATGTGTTTAGAGTTTTACGCATATTCAGAGATTACAAAGCTTTTCTCCCCAAAACTTTCCTTTGTATTTTGGGTATGAAGAAATAATTCCATTTTCTTGGTAAAGTTTAGTTGAAGTTTAAGTAAGTATTTGATGTGAGTTTATCTATTCTCTATCAATGCGAAAGTTGTATTCTTTTCTCTTGAGTTGCATGTCTATTGATTTAGTTCTAGTTTGATCACCTGAAATTTGATTGGATTTATCATATTGCTAGGATATATTGTGCATGTTTGATTCTGTATATTCTTTCAAAACCAACATATTATTCTAGTATCTGTTTGTGATAGGGTGTTCGTGTACAGAATCAAATTATAGGATAGCTGCTTTGCTATGTATGTATCCTGGCGTTCTTTTCTTAATGCCTCCTTTGGTTTGACCCTTGATAGGTTTGTAATGCTTCACTAATTTGGATAGGACTATTATTCTCTATTTGAGGTTCTAGTTAATTTTGTATAAGAATAGGAACAACATGCATCAAGATAGAATCTTTAGATTTACTATGATCCTCAACGGTGCTGAAAACCGATACGATGCTTTAATAAGATTCCTTCCTTCCATTGGTATTCCTATTTTCTTGGTTATATATTTTAGCAAACCCTTTTCTTGTAACGAGATTCCTTCCTTCCATTGGTACTTTGAGTTGCTTAATTGAAATCATTTGAAGATAGTTGGTAAAAGGCATCCCTGCAGATTCGACCCTTGTTTTCCCTATATTACCTGCTAGTTAGGTTTTAGGATTGTTTATGTACTTTTAGAGCATATACAAGGGTGATACTTGAGGTATCAAAGTATTTTAAGAAAAAGAAAATTACATTAAGACGTTTTTGCACGGAACAACCCGCTATATGACCGAATTTGCATGGAACCACCCCTATATCGATAATTATTCCGACCACCAAAGTTTCATCATTTTATTACCAAAAGCCACCCCTCCCCCTATTCCGTTAGATTTTCCATCCAAATTAATGAAAAGACAGTTATACCCCTGACAGAATTCCAAATTTATACTAAAAACCAAAGTTTAAAAAAAAAAAAGAAAGAAAGAAACGAGTCGTCTTCCTCTAGAAAATTCTCGTCGTTTTTGTTAGGGTTGTGCAACATACGATACCTCCTAAGCCATCCAGATCTTATCTCATCGTTCTCTTTTGGGTCCAGCAACCTGGATTTCATTTTCGTCTTGAGAAGCGTCGATTTGTGACGAAACGATGAGTTTGCGCTGCAAGTCACTACTTCATCCTCCGGTGACCTACTTGCGCCAGCTTTAACTGATGTTGAGCGGCGTTAGACGAGCTCGATCTCCCTAACCTTCTCAAACGCTCTAGGAGTTATCTTTCCGGCTTGTTAGGGCTCTCAGAAACTGGCGACAAATTCTAGCTCTCACTCTCCAAATCAACTTCTTCTTTGCCTTTATGCTTGGCGAAATCGAATCCGACTTTGTCGTCATCTTTTTTAGTGTACCTAGGGTTGATTTCATCACGCGAAATGGCATTGTTTCAGAAGTCCTAACTCGAATCTATGCATATTGTATTCCCTCTGGTGACAGAGTCTACTTTTACAAGAACTTCGGGGTTCGAGGTGAATAATTCCGAAACAACGTTGTATCGATTGTGAATGAGAATTAATCTATCTTCGTCTCTCTTTGGAGATCTTCTGATAGGGCTTCTAATTCCTTCCATGTGGAAACCAGAGCTCAACTCCAGATTGAGAAAAAATGGTTAAATTAACAAATCAAAAAAGTTAGATACAAGCCACTGTTCTGGATTGAAGATGTAGAGAGATTGAATGAAAGGAAGAAGCAAGTAAAGTTATGGTTGATGAAAGATGCCATATGAGTTGTCCATCATGTTCAAACTGAATCCCAATTCAACATTACAGGCGAATTACAGGGGAGTTGAAGAACATGGGAATACATGGGAATACAACACCTTATTTAATCTACTAGTGTCGGTAGTTGATTTAGATTTAGGGTTTGAATAATTTCGAATTCTCTAGTAAGTATTATGGAACGAGGAGCTTTCAGAGGAAGAAGAAGGGTATTTGGGTAATTTTTTGGGAAAGATTTAAGGGTAAAATATTAATTTCACCATTTTAACATGAAATTTAACAGATTCCATCTGCGGGTGGCTTTTGGTAAGAAAAGAGTGAAATTTGGGTGCTTTTGAATAATTTGCATATAACGGGTGGTTCCTCGCAAATTCGGCCAAATAACGGTTGGTTCGGTGCAAAAACGCCTTAAATTAATTGTCAGATTTTTTAGTGGTTCAAGGTGAAAAAGACAAGTGAGTATAACTTGCATGATACTCAATTCTTAAACCAAACAAAATTTCTGTTTTTTATGACTTTTGATTTTTTTAAAAGAGGTATGATACTCAGCAAAAACATCACCATCGTAGATGCTCTTAGTGTAGACTCACATGTCTCACATTTTTCACAAAGGAGCGTGTGTTAACCAATAAAATGACTGGTTGGTGCTCTCTTTTCACTAGACTAAAACCGTTACTCCAAAATCTTATCCATCCCTTACATGAAGCTTTCGTGGACGACATAGCTATCGAAGACAATATACTAATTTCCCCTGGGATCTTTCACTCCTTCAAATCCTGTAAAGGTTTGGAAGGTTGCATGGCTCTTAAATTAGACATGAAAAACACATGATAGAATATAATGTAAATTTTTATTTGAAGTACTACTTAAATTTGGTTTCAACAAAAAATTTATCAACTGAATTAGAGAATGTGTTACTTCAGTGTCTTTCTTTGTTCTTGTCAATAATGGACCTATTGATGTTTTTACTCCTCAACGTGGACATAGACAATGTGACTTGTTATCTCCCTTCCTTTTTATATAATGCGCTAAAGTCATTGAGATGAATTTAGAATTTGAAAGCGATGGCAACAAGGACATCGACTTTCCCATGTCAAAAATAATATTTGTATTGCCTTTCTTACTTTTTCTGATGACATTATCATCTTTACTAAAGCAAAGAAAAGTGCCTGCAATACTATCAAGGCTATTATTGATGACTATTGCGAAATCTCTGAACAACTTGTTAACTTTCATAAATCTTATTTTCAAACTAGTCCAAAACTACTAGTCAAAGTAAAACAACACTACAAGCTACTCTCTGCATTACAATTATATAGCTCTTGACAAATATCTTGGGTGTCTCATTATAACGACAAGGTTAACAAAGACATTTTCAAGGATATTATATTCTGTACAAAGAACTAACTAAAAAATGGAAGGCGTGATATCTCTCTCAGGAAGGTAGGACTACTCTCATCCGATCAAATCTTTCTGCAAAACCTAATTACATAATGCAAAGCTTTGCTCCACACCAATATATGCATAGAACTAAACCAAACTAACAGAGTCTTTTACTGGAATAGAGGTAACAACCATTCTCCGTTTATTAATTTCTGAAAAAATTTGCAGACCCAAAGTTAATGGTGGTCTCAATATTAGAAAATCAAACATAACGAATAAAGCACTCCGAATAAAACTGATTTGGAAAATCCTAATTGAACATGGGAATATCTAGGTTAATATCATTAAAGATTTTCCAAAAAATGTCAGCTAGCTAAAAAATTATTCTGGGCTTAGAAAGATTAAATCATGGCAATGATCCCAATCAATTAAACTTTGTGAAGAATCAAAGAAAGGACTTCTCTGGAATGTTGGCAACTGGGCATCCATTTCCATTTGGAATGACCAATGGATCGATGGTAGATGTGGATCTCAAATCGGACTTGAAGGTTAAGTCGCTCATTACCAATCAACAACGGTACTGAAATAAAATTAGAGAACTATTCACTAACCTAGGACTCTACCTTATATGTAAAAACCAAATAATAATTAATAATATCCCTGAAAAACTTATTTGGAGACCGGAAAGGAATGAGTCCTTCACCACAAAATTTTCCTACCAACTTTTATCGAACAATAACCCCCATTCGTGGATCTAGAAACTCGACACATACCCTAAAGTTAAAAACTTCTTATTGAGAATAACGTTCAAATACAAATTTCACGAGGTACATGAAATAAAGAGAAACCACTAATATAACATGCAATTAACTCTCAGTCGATACAAAATCATTATCAACTAGTTTGGTAGAACTCCAGTGACGTTATGGCAAAGTCTAAAAAGAAGAAGAAGCCCCCCCTCCCTCCCGGTGAAGGTGAAGACCAGCACTAGGCTTGCGTCGCATGACATGTGCCGAGGGAAGTTGGTGAAGGTGACGTTGACAATATGCCAGAGGTGGAGAAAAAGGGTCTTGATATGGACTATCTGTGACCTTGTATGGATTTGCCCGACGAGATTGGTGTCCGGCGGACCATCGCTTAGTATGTGGTGGGGAAGGATGGTTCAGTGGTTGAATTTGAGTATGAAGAGTTTCCGGGAAGTATCAAGTATTCCTCAAGTGATGATGATGGTGATCAGTTGAGCGAAGATGAATCCTCAAAGAAGGCGGTGGCGGTCATGGTGAAGAAGGATGGATCGAGTAGTAAAATTTGTGGTGATGGTTTTGCCAACTTCGACTCTGATAAATTTGATGTGATGTCGGCAAGTTTTGGCCAAGGAGATGCCAAAAATGAAGTTCTAATGGAAAATCCGGTGATAACTAACTCCGGCGACGCTAAACCTGATAGTTCCGGCAAGTTTCTAGCGGTTTTCGACGGAGCCTCCAGTCAGGCCACCTTGGGCACGGTGGTTCCGGGGATGGACTCCATCATGGAGGACCTGGGGCGTGGTGTGCACGTGCCTACAGTTTCCAAGGAAGGTGGAAAGTCAAGGGTCGTACTGAATGTTGGGGATGATTCAATTACCACTTTGAATGTAATGGATGGTTCATGTACTGCTTTGAATGATGGGGGCGATGCATGTACCGTACTTTCCAATGCTCCATCAATGATTCCAACCAATTCCAAGGTGAATCCTCCCCTTCCCATACCGCCACAAGATGCATTGAATGTTGAGGATGATTCATGTACCGCTTTGAATGCAATGGATCATGGTTCATGTACCTCTTTGAATGATGGGGGAGATGCATGTACCATCCTTTCCAATGCCCAATTAATGATTCTAGCCAATTCCAAGGCTTCTCCTCCCCTTCACATGCCACCACAAGATGCATTGAACCCGGTTTCTAGCCCACTCGGCTTCAAAACCCTAGCTCACAAATCTCCTGCCCTTTTGCCTAACCCTATCCACCCCCTTCCACCACCTCGTCTCATCCAAACCCTCTGAACCACACCTCTTAATGCTTCTCCCGCAAGTCCACTCAGGTTGTGCTCAACTCTAACCGAACCCCCGACACCAGTGATGGCTCACTTGGGCCTCTAAACCTAAGAAATTCTTCATGAATTCCAGTCTCAGGGGAAAGCTCGTATTCACACCACCGTCCACAAACCATGTCAAGATCAAGATTGCTGAAGCACTTCCTATGGAGGCCGTTTGGGGGTGGCTCTCCTCAGTCAGTATGTGGGGTTTCAACTCGGACATTTCATGCTTATGGAGACGATTAGATCATGGGTGTTAAAGTAAATTACCATGTTGAAGATGGTTGGATGATTTTCAATTTTCAATCTGAGATTGACCAGGACAAATTTCTTCAAGGAGGCCCTACTTCATCCACGACAACCCTATGATTCTAAAAAACATCTCCGACAAGTTCTCGTTCAACCGACATGACATTGCTATTATTCCTCTTTGGGTGCGTATCATTGGTTTTTCTAAGAACTTTTGGAAACTGTAAGTTCTTGGACGTGTTGCTCTCATGTAGGGATCCTTTATTCATGGATCCCGTCACCGATAGTCGGAAGATAGGGTCGTATGCTCTTGTGCTTGTAGAGGTGAATTTTGCCTCCCTTATCAAAAGGGAGGTCAGATTGCATTCTGATGATGGTGATGTCCTTGAGTGCTCCTTCCTTTTGGAGAACGAACTCTCGTATTTCAAAGATTTTTGTTCTTTTGGTCATAATGAAGGAGGATGTCCATTCTTGTAGAAGAAGGCGTCAGTTAGTGTCAATGCTACTAAAACCTCTATGGCTCTGAGGGTTGGCGACGCGACGACTACTCAGGCGCATGAGGGCAGTTTGTCCAATCGACAAGACCCGACCTTATCCCCTCCTCAAGCTCCCAGCCGGGCAAGTTTGATGAAGCTACGTCATTGGGCGAGCCCCATAGCACAATTTCCCAGCCGGGCTATTCTCCGGGCAAGGTAGATAAATCTTTGACCTCGAGAAAGACTCTTAATGTCGATGATGATTTCACAAAATATATACATGGTTCTAGTAACATTTAGCACACGGAACAAGAGGGTAATGATGATCATGATGTCTCGGATGGTAGAGGTACAAACAGCGAGGAGGAGGATCTTCAATCCTCTTTGAAGATCAAGTTCACGTCCAAAGAGAAGATGGACAATTCTAGGGGGAGAGGCGTGGTTCTTGGACTTCATTCTCCCTTAAAGTGGCCACCTAATCCCAGGACTCTCCAAAGCACTACCAAGGGCGGGAAGAAGTCTCGTTATCTATTATCTTATGAATTGTTTTGCTATGATATTATGTATATTTGTTTCGGTTTGTTCTTTATGCATTGTTTGGTTTGTTATTTTATTGATTGCTTATGCATAGTACGGAAAGCCTGTTTGCTTTTCCATTTATGCAGACATACTATTCCTTGTTTAATTTACCCTTGTTAGTAGGGTTATTCTTTCTCCGAATTAACCAACACCCCTTCTTGGGGTTACACCCGAAAAAAACTCTCACTGGCGATAGGAACTTGCAACCCGCTTTATGTAAATGTTGTTTGACACTAGATAATCCTATCCAAATCGAACTTTGTAAACCCTAGCAATTTGAATAATATTAATAGACCTAGATAACCAGCCTATAAAAATCAATACGATTCAATGGAATTAAACCAAGATAATTAATATATTCAATGAGGAATTCAACAAGGATAGAACACTCACAACCAATTAATTTTATGTTTAAAGTCATTAGGCAATACAATTCATATTAGTTCCCCGTGGACAAGACAAGGCAAGGAAAGGAGAAGAAAAGTCTTATGATAACTGGAAACTCGGTCAAACCTAACAGTTAAAGTCTCTTCTTATGTTGCCACGCTAAAATGATGAAACCTAAAGAATACAATCTTTTTTCTTTCGCTTATTCTACCAAGATGCCCTTTCAGGCTCTCACCTAGCCATTCCTCTTCTTTTTAATGGGGCTCATATTACTCACAATCACTCATAATTTTATACTACCCCGATCTAATATTCGTCCAAATCATCTGCTTATAATCTGAGTCGCCCCGCAAGGTTTTCACCTCATCCTAGGATTTTAATTGCCTTTTTCTTTATATATTTGGTTTTTTTCTCTTTTAAAACAATAGAATGTTTACAAACTCGGTAATCCTTATCTCACCTTATAAAAAAACATCAAAAAACTATAAATCAAAGTCAACAAAGCAACAACTCAAAATGATCTCAAGCATAATAGCAAACTACTCAAATGACTCAAAATGCTACTAGAATCATAACTTAACTCAACAAATATGCGAAACTATTATGATAATATATACTCATAGATGAAGCAATGAATCTAGCTCCTCCCCCATACATAAAAGTTTCACTATCCTCATTGAGAGAACACTACAAATAAGGGCAAAAGATAGACTCACCGAGATTATGATGGATACTGAAGGAATGGCAGCAACCGAAACTAGTGGTGTAGAAGCGGACGAAAGATGGACGTGATGATGTTCCATGGGCCTTATCACGGGGTGTGGTGATCAAGCGCATGGTGTGTCTCTGTCACTGGAACATGGTGATGGAGGGATCAAATGGTGAATGGTAGTGTGATGAAGACACTATCATCATAACAATATAGACAAAATAAGCAGAATGGTAGTGGGAACTTCATGAGTGTTAGAGTAAAGCCGACGGTGGGGCAACATCGGTAGATATAGAGAAGAAGCGAAAATATGGTGAAAGTGAAGGTGAAACGGTTTGTGAACAATTGTTTTTGTTTATGTCTTCAAGCATCTTTTATTTTTATATTTTTATATATATTTCTTTTATTTCTATTTTTCCGAAGAGCATCCTTCTTTCTCTCATTTTTTTCTATTTTTTTTATTTTCACTCAATGTTATATACTCTTTCATAAGTATAGGAAGAAGTACCTCCCATCACGGGGGAGGTAGAGTGGCACTACTTATTCTTGAATCTCATCTCAAACCTAGAAGTTAGTACACAACATAGACTACAAAAATACGAGCAATTCTTAGCTATCTATCTAATCATAACAACTACATCGTGTTATCCCGATCAACAACTTAGTTGTTACTATTATTGGACCGGAGTAGGATATGGGTCATGATGTGATCTTTACTTGCATTTGGGTCATGTCACTTTGATTCTTTAAAGGTGAGTTGGAGTAGGGGTATCTCCTCTCAAATATTGAATTGATACAGAATATCGATGGATATATGGATGAGTTGTTGATTTGATGTGGATGAAGGTTCGGTTGGCTTGAATGGGTTGTGGGATTTATGTGGTGTGGTGGTAGATAGAGCACAATGATAGACAAGGCCCTTCATTGGAGTTCTACAAAGGACGTGGAAACCACAAGGAGTTCTAGTCAACAAGAGGCTGCAAAAAGTTCTACTTACTTTGTTTAGGGTTTACAAAGAAGTATTTATATGGGAGATTAAGGAACACTCTCTTATCCTAAAAATAGTAATCTAGGAAAAATAGAAACTCTGTAGAGGTTGTCTTTCCATGCAATGAAATAAACCCAATCATATACTAAAATCAGCCAGACAAGTATTGCTAAATAATAATGTTAGTTTAAGCCTGCTCAGCTTAAACACTCATCTTGTTTTGATGATTATAAACACAACGTTTGATGTTTCTTGTGTGTTATGAGCTTTACAAGTATAGCTTTAATAGCCAAATAGTATCTTTGACACAAGCGACCAAGTTAGAGACTAGCTTTATGCCTTGCAAAGACATCGAGTCTCGCTAAGGTAGTTGCGACCAAACAGAACAAAAGAATCAACCTAGAAGTGAAGACTGCTGAAGGCTAAGGACTAGCTCAACACGTGCAGATTCGATGCGAGATAGTGAATCCTTTTCTTCAACACCAGTGAAAATGAAGAACGTCCCAGGTGGAAATCTTGCACCAGCGTGTAGAGTATTCGGGCCAGGAAAGGATAGCCGAGAAGCTTAGTAGGAGGATGTGTGATTCCTTTCTATGGAGAGTGAGGGACATGGATTGTTGAGCTAGACGAATAAGAAGCATGAGGAATGGTGTGGAGAGTATTTCCAGCATGGAAAAAGTTTGTTTCAAGGGTTGTTGCTCAAGAAAAGAAGAAATGCATGTGGAATTCTGGTGAAGCTACTTGGTGGAGTGGTCACACGGATTGCCAACGTGGCGATCTTCTTTGTTGCAATATTGTTTAGGTTTTACTTACTCGGGAAATAAGTTTGGAATTATATAAATAGGTGTGAGAGATAATTGCTAGCACACAAACTTGAGAACCTCATTGAGAGAGAAACAGTCTAGCTTGCTTAGGAGAAGCAACCGAGGGAAAAACACAAAAGGATTCGAAATCCTGGAAGTTAGTGTAGTTGAGTGTTTAGGAGAAACACAACAAGACTGGAAAGCTAGGAGGGGAGTACGATTGAGTGTTTAGGGTGAGAAGCTAGTGATCTCTGAGAGAGCGAGTGTGTCAATTCACCTTGAGAGCAAGAATAGGAGGAGACCTTGTATAGAGCTGAGAGCGGTTGTATTGAGTGGAGAGTCGTAAGTGATTGTAATTCTCTATTTGATATAATCAATATATTGGTGAGTTTCATCCTGGGCTTGAGATGAACTTTCTATCTAACAATTCAAAATTTGTATTGTGGTAAATCCCTTTGTTTCCGCAAATATAACATACTCGCTTTGTAGCGAGAAGTGTTTACTACAGGGACTTAGACTCGCTTTCAAGTGTTTTTACATTCCACATATTCAAAACACTAAAGCTAGTCTATCGAGATACTCTTTCATAAGAGCTTGTTGATATAAGCTACTCTTTCTTATTCAACGAGCGATTCATCCCTATATTAACTCGCTGAATTTGATACTTGTACAGTAGCTTTGTAGCTACTTTTACTTTGTATTTAATAGTAAATGTGACATTGTTTTTAACTATATTTTATCACACTTAAGCTAGTCTTGTATGATCTTATCTACATCTTAGAACCCATAATTGGTATCAGAGCTCAGGTTCCTCATATGCATTGATTGGCACTTGCTATATATATCCTCTATATTGTTTTGAATCATGGAGAATAGGGAAATTGTACTTGTTATAAGACTACTCAGAAAGATATTCAGAGAACAAGGCAGCTTCAAAACCAAAGAATAACCGACAACACTTTGTATTCAAGCCAATGGTGTTCTATCTCCAGATTCAAGCTCTCACTCAAGTTCAGACTCGGTTTGTTTTAATTGTCTATGTCATGGACATTCGGCCGAGGATTGCACGAAGGCAACGCCTCTATCTAAGAAGGTCTCATGGGGAGATTCGGAAGATGAGACAAACTGTCAAAATACATGTCTAATCAATGCCGATGACTCCAAAGCAGAAGAAGACTCCGAGGTAAATTCTCTAGGCTTTGAGCTCCTTCCTAAAGATACTCTTGTCGAGCTTTTACCCGATTTGGCCTTAGATCATGAAGTTGTTCGTGCTAAGGAGAAATCCCAGCAAGAAGAACTTTGTGATTTAAGAGATCAAATAGGTTAGTTAAATAAGCGATTGACTACAAAGCCAACACTTCTTACTAAATTCTACGAGCTTTGTAATGACAATGGCTTATCTTCTTTCCAAAATAGTAACTAAACTATTACGAGCATGATTGATGAAATTTTAACCAAGCTAGATAATCTAGATACGTCTGTGGAAGCTAAACTGTTAACCAAACAGTTTTCATGAAAGCTTGACCTGGGTTAGGTTTCAACAATCATTATTCGTCCAACTCAGGTCCTTCTCCATCTAGCGAGCTACATGACAAAATCATTCATCTAGAAAAGGATCTTCACTCTTGACGAGCCAAAAACTCCTTTCTATAAAGCAAGGTGAATGTCCTAGAGAAGAGACCAGCTCAGGACAAACAATGGTATCACGGAGAGAAAGCGCATTTCATGTACATTAAACAAGCACGATCTTCTCCAAACACTCGGCCTCTTACATGACGAGAACCATTTCGCCATGGTAAAGGAAAGTATGGTTATATTTGATATAATCATTACTGTACTTACTGCGGGAACAATGGTCACTCGAAGAATGAGTGTGAGCGTTTAAAAACGCTTAAAGAAAGACCCTATAAGTCTGTTGACACTAAATCTAAGGTTCAACTCAATCAAGCGAGTCTTGCAAAAGACAATACTGATCAGAGCGGGTCATTTAAGACTAAGCTTGTACATAGTAGGCCCTCAACATCCAAGCACGGACAAGCCAAAGCACAACGGAAGCTACCTTCTAAAGGTAAACAGGTGCTTGATCTTAATGATGAAAGTTATTATGAGCAAGATTCCAAAACTACGAAGATGAGTGTTCTACCTCTAGTTCTGGAGTCGCTGGTACTAACCATCCTACGAAGCCAAATATTCGTTGGGTCTCCGAAGCTTGATCTTATTTTTGCAGGTTTGGAATGAAGAGTAGGTGCTTAATGAGCATACGCAATTCGAGCGAAAGATCACTGCAGTCTGTATATACATAGTTTGAGCAAAAGATCACTATGTAATAGCCACGTAGTTTGAGTGAAAGATCACTGCGTAAAAGGACTACATCAGAACTACTCTAATTCCAAGCTACAAAGAGGAGATCTCTATTTCCTTCAGGCCTAACAAAATAGATCAAGTATGTATAAAAGTCTAATACACTTCAACTTCATTCTTATTTTATAGGAGGTGTACGTATGAAGAGATGTATTGTTGCTTTACTCGAAAGCAAGTCTTACTTAGTGGTTTAGCTGCATATTGTATTCCAGATCGAGACCCAGTTAGTTCAAATCGAGTCTTTAAAACATTGAGCGACTCTTTATTTTTATTCGCTGAACTATATCCAACAACCTGCCTATCTATGTTGGAGAGCTTATTGATAAAGATGAGGCTTACTCATGTACCAACAGAGAGTCAAATCGCTGACATCTTCACTAAAGCACTAAACTGGGTACCTTTCTTAAATCTAAGTTTGGAAATGAATAGTATCTAGGATTTCCAATAACCCCTCTATTTATAGTCCACAGATAAAATATATAATATATTCATTAATTGAATATTTGTCTTTTATCCTTAATTAATAATAACTCCTTATTATTAATATATATTCTATTTCATAGTTTATATCTTATATAACCTTTATATTATATACTTTATATAATAATTCCCTCAACATATTGATCCAGTCCATAAACTCTTATGGTGTGACCTCATAGGACCCAATTATAATAGCAATGAAGTCCATAAATTATAGTTGGCTTCTAGCAAAGCACTATAACTACCTAAAATAATTGGATTATAAATCTCCATTAGATGTCCCATTTCATAATAAGTAATTGAACCTTTGATTAAAGGACAGAATTCCTTCAATTTCCCACTTGTCCTTGAAACAAGTGTGGAATGTTAAAATTCCCTTGTCACTTGGTGTCTTATTTGACTATATGATGAAATTCATCTTTTCCGCCAAATATGTTTCTTGAACTCTTGAGATCAAACTGTTAGTACAAATGATTAATAATAATCCATCTGAGCATGGCCATGCGTTTTTGCAGTTCTCACTCTTCATGTGGCCGAGACACCATTCCTTTCCAAATGTATTGTGGTATACACGGATTATGAGGACATATTCAATCTTGTAAGACTACATATCCCACTCAACTTTTGTAAATCCCAATAACTGCTTTTATAACAGCCTGTTACGGTCAGCGTTTGGCAGTGTCAAAAACATACGAGCGGTCAAATGAAAACTATATCGTACTCATGTCTACGGAACTCACTAATCGTGAATAATCCTAGAACTCTAAAGTAGGAACCCAAAGAGTTCTAAGATGATATGTCTCACATGTATCGCCATACACATATATGTAATCAATTAGAAATCTCCATGTTCCTATAACACATGAAACCCGGTGTTATCAATTAATCTCACAATGTGGCCTTGAAATAAGTCATTTATATCCAAGTTAATGACTCATACCATGGACTTCTAATAATTTTATAATTTCAATTCACTTAATGGGGCTTCATTCACCAACAGTTTTGATGAACCCATTTGTTAACTATAAAATTATTTGGATACTTTATTCAATTCCAAGTAACTAAATAATAATAAGAAAATCATATATATGTCAAGCATAAATGTCTATAGTAACAATAAACAAGATTTATCATAAAACAAACAATGTCTCAATGCAATTCTCCAATGTGCTTGAGACCCTTGGCCATAGAATGATCAACTATCATGTTTGGGCTTAGGTATGAGCTTGGTTAAATAATTTGCAATGTATTTATTCTGTGCACTTTGCACATATTCACGTCTCCTCTATCAACAGTGTAGTATTACTTTTGCATCGACTAACTCATCATCATCTCCATATACCAAGAAACCATCCCTAGTTCTTCTCAAGTAATTTGGGATGCTCTTGGTTTCACTTCAATTTGTATCACTCTGGTTTAACTTGAACGTGTTACACATACTCAAAGCATATGTACATCTAAGTGAGTACAAGTTATTTCATGCATGATGTATATTATGACTGAAGCATAGGAATCTTGCTCATTTTCTCAGCTTCACCGGATCTCTTATATACATTCTCTTACTAAGATATAAACCATGATGCATATGCAAGAACCACTAACTTAGATCTTGTCATATTGAATCTGTCAATGACCTTATCCATATAAGTTACATGATCAAGACCAATAATTCTCTTATATCTATCTTTATAGATCTTGATGCCTAATGCCTAGTATGTACTCAGCCTCTCTTAAGCTCTCCATTGAGAAATACTTCTCAAGGAATTTCTGAAATTTCTCTTGTATATGTTATCAACATATAGACATATGTACTCTATTTTCCTCCCACTAAACTTCTTATAATTTGATGATATCAAACTATTTGACTACTTCATTAGATCGATTATTCCAACTCCTAGATGCTTGCTCAAGATAGATCTCTTAAGCTCGCATACCTTCCTAGGATTTTCTGAATCCTCATAACCTTCTAGTAGTATCATATATACATTCTCTTATAAATACCCATTTAGGAAAAGCGGTCTTGACATCCATTTACCATAACTCATAATCATAATAAGTGACAATTTCCAAGACTATCCTAATGGACCTGATCATAACAATCGATGAGAATGTTTTATCATAGTCAACACCATGAGCTAATCTAGATCCTTTGACAACTAATCTTGCCATATCGATCGAAACATTTCAATCCATGTCTGTTTTGATCTTAGAGACTCATCTGCATCCAATGGGTATATCCATCAGACAAATTTGTCAAGTGACATACTTTATTTTCATACATGTAGCCCGTTTCGGATTTCATGGCCTCAAACCATATTTTGAAGTCGGTTTCCGTCACTACTTTCTTATAGGTTTCAGGCCCACCACTTTTTAAAAGTAGCACATCAAGGCTTACATTCCGGAAACAATTATCATATTGCTTGTGTTGCCTCATTTGCCTGTCAGATCTACGTGTGGGTTCAACAACTGGAGCACTTTCCACAACTACTTGTGGTTCCTCTATGACATCTTTTATGTCCTCATGTTGTTGGATTTGTTGCTCATCTTGTACTTCATCAAGTTGAACATTTCTCCTACTTAACTTCTTGGAATGGAATCATTTTTCCAAAAAGGCACCAGCCCGAGCAACAAAAACATTGTTCTCTACAAAATTGTAGAAATTATATCCCCTTGTTTCCTTGGGGTGACCTATAAATAATTGTTTGTCTGCTTTGGAGTAATCTTGTCAAATAACACTACTAGAAAAATAGGTTTTTGGAGCGCTTACGTAGCGACGCTTTAAAAAAAGTGTTGAATGGGACAACAGATGGAAAAGTATGGAGCGCTTTTATAAAACCATCGTTAACTTCTAGTAAAAACAATACACGATATTAGTAAATGAACTTTAAAACCCCTAATTCTATCTCTTATCACTGTTAGACTACTGTATTTCAACTCCAACACTCTCCCTCTCTCAATTCCAAAATCCCTAATTCTTCTCCTACCCACTCTCACACTTTGTTTTTCTCTAATTTGATCTTATACGGGATGGCTTTGATCATCTCCGATTCTCACTTGATGTTGTCGGATGTTTGGTCTCTAATTTGATCTTCTATGTTTTCGGGTCGTTTCCGAGTCTTATCACATCGCACCTGAACATCGAAATCTGGTCTTTGATTCTCACTTGACGTTGTCAGATGTCTTTACTAGTTTCTCTTCCTATCGTTTGCACACTTCTTTTTCATTGAATGTAAATTTGTATCTTCGCTCATCTCTGATATTTTTTCTTCATGATTTGTATTGATAGGCTAATTTCTAGACATAGTTGCAATCTATATGTTCACGTATGAGGTCTAGATGCTCTTTTATGTTGTTTTGATGCAAAGTTTCTACTAAAAAAATAGCTGATACAATTTGTATGTTCACGTATGAGGTCTAGAGGCTTTTTCTGTTGTTTTGATGTGAAGTTTCTACTAAAAAATAGCTAAGGCAATCTATATGTTCACGTATGAGGTCTAGACAGCTTTTTGGTGTTGTGGGATTTACTTGATGTAGTTTGGCATAACATGATTTCAATTAGTTTGTTGGGAGCATGTCAATATCTGCAAGGGATGCTGCAACGAGAGATTCGACGAGGATTCTGAGTCCAGTCCGAGCTAACAAATTCATTTTTGTCGTTTTGTTTCAGTTTCAACTCAGTTAGCACAAGTATGTATGATGAGAAAATGACACTGTGGGTGTTTTATGAATCAAGACTTAATCCAATTCAAGTCCCCGAGGCGAGGCAGGACAGGGCGTCGCTTCCAAGAAGAACGTATTCAAATGTGTGTTAATAAACAGCTCTATGCAAACATAATTAACCACAAATCCTGTGCTTTCTAGGTCTGTCAACACAAGGAATTCAACATTGTTTTGGAGAGGTATGCCATCTGTAAATGATCCAACCATTATTAGAATACCTTTCTCTCTAGTCATTCATTTTTTCAAGTCCCCTATCTACACTTCTTTGTTTCCCTGGTAGAGTTCTTCAATGTTTCCCTGGTAGAGTACTTTAAAAACAGAAAGAATTCTCAATATTTTTATTGAACTTATTTTGTCCAAATCATCCGCAATTTCGATCGTTCAGCTGCTATTATGCGTTGTTGTGACATTCTTATACAGTGGCTAAGGATCTTATGCTCTGATTGAAACTATAATGAGTTGGATGTTATAAGAATTTGTGTTTTGTATGAAGGAATCGATGGGATCATCACTGAATGACTGAGTTGCAACGACATTTCTCTTCTTGATAGTTTAGAAGCACTTTAGTCCAAACTTCCAACCAATTTTATGACTCGGGTAATCGATGGGATCTCATGTCAGTATGCCTACTCTGTAGGCTTTGATTCCCTTAGTATTATTTTACCATTAATATTAAGTTTCAATTATAGGCTAGAATGGATGTAGGACAAGTTATATAATTTTATGACTCGGATAGACATTTTCATGCATGGGGCTTTGGAGGAATGTTTAATGGTAGTGTCTCTTACTGCTTTAACATGAATGGAAGTCCCCATCCTATAGAGGTAGGCTTTTTAGTACAACAAATGTGTTGTATATATACTTATTTCTTGTTGGTTGACATATATATATAGCAGGTTGAAGGATTTGAAGGGATTATGGGTGCCTATTCTTATCCTCTGCACACTGTTCCACTAGCAGGACCCACATTCTTCAGTACTGTGATTTATCATGCTGCTGAAATTGCTGCCCAATCCCTTCTACATAGTAATAGCAAATATTATGTCTTGTTGATCATAAATGTAAGTCAAAAATGCAAAATTGTTTTCTCTTTCTCTGTTTGCAAACACTCTAATTGATACATGGTTATGGTTTGTTCAAGGACGGAGTGCTGATAGACATACAAGAAACCAAGGATGCTTTGGTGAAAGCATCTGTCTTGCCTTTGTCTATCCTAATCATTGGAGTGGGCAATGCAGACTTCACTCAAATGGAGGTAACACTTCACTTTCAGTCCATATACTTCACACTTCATTCCATTTTCCTGATTTTAGCTCATGTTAAGTGCAGATACTCGATGGTGATGGTGGGGCCCGTCTGAAGAGTTTAACAGGCCAGGTGGCTACCAGAGACATTGTACAATTTGTTCCCATGCGTGACGTACATGGTAGGCTCTTTCACACAACATTTTTTATACCATGTTTTAGTATTTATTTATTTATTTATTTTCATCACATGTTATGTAATTGGGTTTTTTCCTGTGTGCAGCAGGGGACAAAATGTCTATTGTGCAGGGTCTCTTGGAAGAGCTTCGTGAACAATTCCTCACTTACATGTGTAGCAAAGGCATCAAACCTCGCTTGTTTGGCTAGCTACTGTAAGTAAATTTCAACCATGTATATAGATATTATCATTCTATATGAATACTTGATTGAAACTCTACATTTTGTGTTTATGACATTAGTAGTGGTAGACCATAATCAAACATTCATCAAGTTACAAGTACTACATCATAACTTGGAAGTTGAATGCAACAGAAGCTACTACAACATAAAGTATATATATATATATATTGATTGACTTCTTCAAGCATATTTGAACTATTTCTAAAGATAATATTGATCTGTTTGAATACCTAAGAGTTTGTTTTGTAAGTTATTGATAAAAACATTATAAAGGCCTTTTTAGTTATAAAGAGAAAAGTAGTGTTTAAAATTTGAATTTTATGAGACAAAGAAAAAAGTACTTTTTTGAAATGAAGTCTTGATAATCATTTAACCAAACAGGGCCTTAGACTACACTGTTTACTTACTTTTGTAATTTTGCAAACCATATGATCGAACTTGGAACCTGGGCTCACTTTCCAGCTCTACATTATCCTACTTCCATCTATATAGTGATTCATTATTCACTTAACTTATTTTGTTGCAGGCTACGGATCGTTATCATAGAACTGGCCAAACTAAACTTGTTCATGTTTACAAGCTTGCTACTACTCATTCTTTTGAGCTCTTTTTCCTGTATATCCTTGGATTTTTCATTCTGTGAGTTTATGTTGTTGTATTGATTTTGATTTGCATTGTAGGGGCGTATGCTTAAGAGGGCTTTCATTAAGTTGAAGCTTGGGCATGTGGTTATTGGTAAATGCCACTTACAACAAGAGAGGTACAAAAATTCGGATGGATTATTAGAAGTATGTCGTCTTCATCTATTGTCTGTCATTTGTATTGATAGGCTACTTTCTAGACATAATTTCCAAATAAGCAATACCATTTTTGACTTTTAGCTTAAGAATATGGAATTATTTATTAACCGATTCTAATTTAGCTGAACAACCAAAATCAGAGGAAGAACAAGATTCTAATTCAGAGTAAGAACAAGATTCTCATATTTGGATATTGAAAAAAGAATGAAAAAAGATTCAGCTTACTGAAATAATGAAATAGACTAAACAAACAAAAAAAGAATGAAAAAAGATTCTCATATTTGGATATTGATGATTCAGCTGGTTCTGAAATAGCAGATTCTAATTCAGAGGAAGAACAGGATTCCCATCAAAAAAAGAGTGAAAAAAGATTCTCATATTTGGATATTGAACTGTAACTTCCAGCATTAACATTGTTTTTGTACTGGTTCATTGAATACCAATTCATCCTTATTTGTAGCCTCTCCGTTTTTAATCTGAGGCTATATTATGTTCAGGCTTATCCTTGGTCTTCTATGCCTAAGATTTCACTTAAGTCTGCAGTATTCACATTGAATATAGACTAGAGCCTTTGACAGGTTTGCCTAGATCATTCTCTTTCTTAATTGTTATTGCAGATTGTGGTTTCATTCCATTGGCATTGACTCGTGTTTGATGAAGAGGATGAGCTGACTTAACCGTCTGATGAAGAGGAAGAAAGATGAAGAGAGCAACACAGAAGATTCAAAACCTGTTGAGAAAGGGGTAGAGGCCTGAGATCTCATGTATAATCTTGACAACATATAGCTAAACAAACTAGTCATTGCATATATTAACATTTTTTATGATTAGTTTACAAATCATTTCTGATGGTGTCAAATTATGTTATATTTTCAGCATTAAGAGAATTTTGTTTATAACATAATGAATATGAGTTTATATGAAAATAAAAGGTTCCGATTTCTCTTTTAAATGTGTTCTAGTCCAATATCTATATTCTTACGACGCTTTATATTAATTGTTACGACGCTTTGGAAGCGTCGTGAATGTCTCAAAGTACGACACGTTATGTGGCATTTTTTGCAGCGCTATAAAAGCGTTGCCACTTTATAGCGGCGCAAACATATGGCTATACCGACGCAATGAAAAGCGCCGCAATATGAGGTAGCGACATAGGCAGAGGGGGCGCTTTTAATAGCATTGGTATAAGTGCTGCGGCGCAAAAAAGTTCTGCAATATCATCTTAAAAACCGCCTCTAAAGGTCTTTTCTTTACTAGTGTAATAAATGCTTTATATAAGCTTTGCATCCTCAAGCCTTCAAAAATGACAAGTTGGGAGATTTCCCAAAACATATCTCATGTGATTTCTTGTCAATTGATTGTGATGGAATCTTGTTTAGTATGAACGAATGATTTTGAGGGTATATTTTCAAAAAATGTAGGAGGATCAGGAAAATTTATTATTGAGCGGACCATGTCTAACATAGTCTTTCTTCTTCTCTTAGATACAACATTCAACAATGTCATATATGTGGAGTCGGTTTGTAAAAATCTCACAACTTCTTAGATAATGATAAAATTCATGGTTCAGATACTTACTCTACCACGATCAAATCAAAGCGCTTATATCTTCTTACCAATTTTAACTTCATTATAAACCTTTTTAAACTTTATCAAAAAAATTAATGTGCTCATATATACTAGGAATCATAAGTAAATGTAATCTCTGCAACCTTTTCTAACTTCCATGACATCAATATCTATGGCATCATGTTAGTAGCCCTCTCAATCATGCCATTGAGAAATAACTTTGTCATCTTGTCCATTAAAACATGACTCACATGTTTCAGATGATTTAAAATCAATTGATTTTAAAGTTCCAACTCTTTGGAATTTTTTCATCGCGTCTTACGCTTCTATGGACCAAGCAACAATATCATAGATTGGTCTTACTCAGATCACCGGTCTTTTGCTTTTTGCTATTCATGTTATTAATTTTAGATTGGAGGTCCAACATAAAGTACATTACTCATGTACGCATTTGCATAGAAGACATCATTATATAGACTTAATGATGAAATCAAAACCCTCCAGATCCAAAATTAAAGTCAAAATAGGAGCTTTAGTAATTGAATGAACAAAATAACATTTATTAAAGTCAAATAGGAGCTCCAGTATTTGATTTTAAAAACAAAATCAAATTCAGAGTATGTAACATATTACAAGGCTCATCAATTAATACAAAATAAACTGGGTATGTGGCACTGTCCCACCATCTTCTTCTTCGAAGGAACGAAGACAATGGACACATCAAGACACAGTATCGCATGTCATGACTCGCACAACCAGTTTCCGTAGTGATGTCATGTCAGTGATGTCTTTTATCGGCCTACCATTCCATCTTATAGTTGCGGTAGTGACAGTAAACAATTCACCCATGATTTCTTTAATTTGACAAAAATTATTCCAATTTTGAACTGAAAACATATACGTAAATCATGGATATCAATTTATCCATTCTTTTGGTAACACTTACCCGGTTGATAAACTATTTTTGATAAATTTGACAGGAACATATACCAACAATCAAACTCTTTTGATTTATTTTGGCAAAAATCACCTTAGATCTATTCTTATTGAATCCAACATACATCAAACTGTAATATTAAACTTTTATCCAATCAATTTATTCAAGAGGCTCTGATACCACTGTATGGATTTAGATGCGTAAAGCGAAATTTCAGGAAACAATTTCCGAACACCTAAACGAGGATCTCATTCATAAACTAGAAAGATCGAACAAAGTAAGAATCCATACCTTTGATGCGTGTTTGATAAACTTATTTAAGGGGAGATCAAGATCCTCAAGCGCGACTCATCTACTTAGTCCAACCGAGCAAATAGATCTAGATCACCTTCGAACATGATAGGAGATATCTAGTATAGCACAACAAGTGGTCGTTCGCATCATTTATAGGTGATTTAGCATGATTATGGAGCATATTACTGTGATCTGGATCTCGCAGAGCAAAGGTGTTATTCACCAAGATTACAGAAATTTGAAAAGAAGATAGCCAAAGGGACGAAGCACGATCGCGCACACAAGGACGCAGCCGTGCAGGACTACATATGCCCTGGTGCGACCGCACTCTAGCTGATGCTACCGCGCCACTGTTTGCGGAGAAAAGTAACAAGTTCGACCAAGAAGCGACCGCATCCGTGTTGGGCCGAGAAAGCTGTGAGTCCCTATTCCACCGAGATCACTTTGGGCTTTTTCCTACTTTCTGATGGAGCTTCGGGCTAGGAGTTTTTAGCATTAGTTTTATTTTGTTTAGGTTAATAAATAGGGTTAGAGTTTTAAGTCCACCCAATCATTCCTTTTTACACATTTTCTAGCTTTACGTTGTTTTAGAATGAGGCAACAGTAGTTTCATTTACTTTGTTTAACTTGTGGAAGCCAACAGATGATTTGATTGTAAGACTTCTATCATGATTCTTAATTATATTCTAGTTTTTTCATCTCTCTTGATCTTAATTGGTTACTGAATGTGATTTATCTGTCTGGCTTGGTCATCCAGGTAGAATAAGTCTATTCATATTGCTAGGTCTGACTTGTCCGAGTTGGAGAGTCTTATTGTTAGGTAGCAAAATCAATACATGACCTAGTTGGGATTATCATTGTAAGGAGAGTGGATTTTGTGTTAAATATTGACCTTGAGTCAATGGTATTGCATGCACCTATCTATTCCTGAGTTCATTGTTGCTTAATTGTTAAATCATGATAGTTTCAGGATTGTAGTTAAGTAAGGTTATTAGGACTAGTTGTAATATTAACTATATAAGAACAAGGATTAGGAAAACTATAGAATATATGAATTATAGGATGAACCCCATAGTAATTAAGATGTCAATGATTAATCAATCATTCAGTTGTGTGGATACTTGTTGAACAAAGTGCTTTCCCATTATTGTTTTCCAATCAATTGTTAGTTTAGTTACAATTAATCATTTTCCCTGTTGTCACTTTATGTTGATCTTATTAATTACATAAGAGCTGAACACCTGACTCCATGTGGAATTCGACCCTTTCTTGCCAGTTTACTAGTACAGTAGCTGGTTATGAATTATTATTTTGACTGGGCATAACGACACACTTTTGTTGCTCGTCAGAACTCTGGTTGCTAGAGCGAAGAGTCAAAGGTTTTGGAAGAGGAGGCTATAGAATAGAATGTGGATTGGAAATGAACAGTATCTAGGGTTTTCAATAACCCATCTATTTATAGTCCACAAATAAAAGATATAATATATTCACTAGTTGAATATTTCTCTTTTATTCTTAACTAATAATAACTCCTTATTATTAATATATATTCTAATTTAAAGTTATATTTTATATAACCTTTATATTATATACTTTATATAACAATTCTTCCAACATATAGTCCATAATCTCTTAGGGTGTTATCTCATAGGACTCAATTATAACAGGAATTAACTTTATAACATAAAGTCCATAAATCATAGTTGGCTTATAGGAAAGCACTATGACTACCTATAATAATTGGATTATAAATCTCCATTAGATGTCACATTTCATAATAACTAATTGCACCTTTGATTAAAGGACACAATTCCTTCAAAGTAAGGATATGGTTGTTGCTAACCATGAGTTTCAAGTTGCTGCTTATTTTGTGATTGATGATGTTGATACACATGATATGGAGGTCTTCAAGGAATACATGATAATGGTTAACAGGAGAATTATAAGCTTTAATCTTAGAGGCTTGGTGGTGATGACTGCCTTTAGGACCTTCATTGTTAGTGATGAATTTCTTCTATGGTTATTATGATGAGTCGTTGATGTTTAATATTAGTCGTATTGTTGCTGAGTTCCCAGCTGTCATTGACGCTTATGAGTGTGCATGTCATTTTTCTGTGGGTGCTCTTGGTCGGTTTCTTGAGAATTCTTCTAGTTTACACACCTTTTGTTTTGACCTAGGAGTAGAAGAATGTGACTGGATCACATTCGAGATATTTTTGGATTCCCGAACTACTACAGATGTGCTTGTGAAGTTCAAGGAAATATGTGATTGATTTGAAGGTTTTGATGCTCAATTATTTTCTATTGTCTACTATGATGCTGCCTTTGCATATATCAAAGTACTTGCTTACGAGGTCGCGCTCCCGACCTGTAACACCCCCAAATTAGTTTGGGAATATTACCTCTAGTAACTCCGAATCATCGACCTAAAGTTACTAAGGCTTAACGTTAAATATAAAATCAAATACTCAATATCTTACAATGCAAAACCAAATCCCAAAAATAATAATAAATGTAGTAGAAGTCTTAATCACAAAAAGATCGTAACCTTATTGAAACTGAAAATAGAAAATAATCTTCAACTGACCTGCACCTTGAAGCCTTCAATCCTTGAAGATACCACCTGATGTGTCATAATGAGACGGATGACACCAGCCAACCATAAGAGAAAAATAATGGTTGGTTAGTCGAAAGATATGCAGTGGGGTATATGTGAGGTTCCTTGTAGTTGTATTTAGTTAAACCCAACAGTTTCTCGAATAAAAGCAAATAGCGGAGGGCAGCTTTGACACTTTCACGGTGTAAGAAAGAGATATAATTGTATATATAACAAGAGAAGACTCCAAAGAAGTTGAGTCTTATGTGAATGTATCACAACAATAGGTTTCGAAATCACCCCCATGAATAATTGGGTCAACGACCAACCTCACCACATGTGTATTGTGTGAATTCAGATTGGAAAGATGACTTGCTTAACTAGGAGGCCAGACAATTATCCAAGTTGTACTAATTGTCCGGAACACATTAATTATGCACATGAGTGCTTATATGTTTTGCACTTCCAAAATGGTATACGTTGAAGTTTTTAATGATGTCTCGCAATGAGAACAAGGGAATAATCCTAATAATCGGTACTAGGTATGTGCACCACCACTTATATAAAAATAAAGGTATGGTCTTGACCAAAAAGACCATTAGGGAAAAATCCTCCTAATACCAGTTATACAGAAACCATTAGAAAAAGCAACATATAAGAAAAAGCGACCTAATACTCGTTCTAACTATATATATAATATACCCACTATATGCATACAACCTAAATAAGATTTATTTTAGTTTATCAATTTCCCTACACACAAGAGAATAATATTTTATCCCAACTGAATATAACAATCAAATTATTGCTAATTAAGACAAATATGGAATAAAAACAACATATAAGAAAAAGCGAACTGCCACTTGACTTTGTTACGAGGATTGATCGGAGTCTAAGATGGAGTTTGGAGCCTTGTTAACGAACTCGATCTTCAAAAATTCTGATCCAACGCGGTACCCAGACACACGAAGAGAATTATAATTAGACTATGTTTGATATAATTATCTCTTTAAATTATATCAATTAATCATGGATTAATAAATTAATTAATTCAATTAAAGAAATAAATTAAATTACTTTCATAATATAAATAAATATTTCTAAAATATATTTATTTAGAAATAACATAAATATAAACCTTATTATAAATAGTAACTAGAACTAGTATATGCGATAATTAAATAATAATAATAATAATAATAATAATAATAATAATAATAATATTATTATTATCAAAATATAAATATAAATATAATATTATTCTGAATCATAAATTTAATCGGGATAATACGTTTATTAACTATTCTGATTAAAATAGATTAAAGAGAATTGATTAAATCAAATAATAATTTAATTAATCAATAAAAATAAGATTGAACCCTGAGATTAAAAATAAATTATACTTACATAAATATAATTTATAAGAATAATTGAAATATTCATATATTTAATTAAACACTAATTAATTAAATAGAATAATGCAAACGAAAATGAAGTAAAAAAATATAGACACTTGGGTCGAACGCAAGTCAGGCCCAAGGTGTTGAAGCTGTGTTGCTTGGGTGGTAGGGATACCATCCCCCAACCCATTTGCTCAGGGTTCAAACCCCCTGGAAAGCAACCTTATTATATTAATTAAGTGGAGGCATCAGTTTCATTAGTAATGGAACGGTGTCACATGTAGAAAGGTAAAAAAAAAAGTCAGGCCGAAGGTAGTCTAAAAAGAATCAGGCACAAGGAACTTCTTCATTCCTAAATGCCACTTAGAAGTGCAACGGAACCAAGTACAACGAACAGGGGAACAAACTCAGCGGAGTAGCGACGACGGGGTTGGCGCAGCTTCGGCGAGCGGTTATGGAGGTGGACGGAGTGGCTAGCGACGTCGATAGAGAGGAAGGCAATAGGCGGAACCACGGAGGCGGGACGGCGGCATGACAATGGAGGCTGGGCGGAGCAGGCTACGCAGGAGCATCATCGAGAAGAAGGAAACTAGAGGCGCGGAAACAAGGGTTCACCGGAAAACAGGTGAGACGGGTAGTGTTTGATAGCAATTATGGCAAGGACGACAAACCGGTGGCCGGCTATGATCATTTTTATCGGTAAGGAGTTGCTTACTTTGGTGAGTAGGGACGAGCAGAAGAAAATATATATATTTTAAAGTATAAGGATGGGGTACCATGCTGGTCGCCCATATGCTCACTAGCGACCAGCTGGTGGGTGTTGTGGAGGGGGACACTTGTCCCCTTTCCATTGGCTCGATATAATTTTTTAGGATCAATTTTTATATTTTAGTTTATTTATACATTATCCAAATATTAAAAATTAAAAATTATATCAAAATTTATAAAAACAATTCTCTATAAATAGAGTATAGTGTTGATATGTTTTCAACACATCTAAAAAACTCTCTTCTATTCCACTAATCTCTGGTTTGTTCTGTCCAAATGGATCCAAATGATGAATTTTATCCAAACTTTTATTCTTATCAAAATTCACAAAACTCTCCAGATTTCACCATGTATGAAATAAATCCGAACATCATGTTTTCTCCAGATTTCACCATGTATGAAATCAGCTTCCATGTATTGTAATATTTGTTTTAGTTATTCATGGTTGTACTTTATTAATATAATTTTTAATTGCTACTGAACTTTTTTTTATTTTTCAAATAAATTTCGAGATTTCTTAATTATATTTAATTATTATATTAAATTATTTTTTATTATAAAGGTGGTGGTTGTGTCAAGATGAAGTTCATGGATAAACATGGTCTAAGGTGGAGGACTCGTCGGGGTACTGGCCGGGGTACGAAGAGGGCAAGAAGAAAACAAAAATGACTTCTCTGTTTCGTACGGCAAATAGAAAAGAGAATTGAAAATTTGGAACGGAGGAGAAAAGTGGAACAAGGATGAGTTTATATAGGGTCCCTAATTTCAGTTATGAAAAATTTATATGTAATTAAATAAATTACTGATACGGATTTCTTTTCAACTGTTCTATTAATTTTTGAAAATTATAAATCTCGTTCATAATTATTTTAAAAATATAAAAAGAAAAATTATTTCTCTAGAAAGTATAATTAATACTCCAAAGCATATTTATTTATCTTATTTAGTATTTATTTATCTTATTTAATAAATAAATAGCTTGATGTTATCGTTCCAACAACTAAATTATGAAAATTAAATAATGAGTTAATCATTTACGCATAATCTCGATTAACTATTTAAATAATAATTTCTCATAAATTTAAATAATAATCGAATTACCAAAATTCCCTTCGGAAATAGAGGGTTAATATAACACTACCCCCTTAAGAAAGAGTTTCGAGCCCAAAACTTGGCCAAAAGAACAACAAGGATGACAAGAATGACTAGAACCGGACACAAAAATAGGGGTTATTACATCACTACCCCTTCAAGAAAAGTTTTGACCCGAAATTAAGCTAAAAATAATGCAGAAAACGACTATGCATATCAGCTTCAGTCTCCCAAGTTTCCCAAGCCACTTCCTCGAAACCGGACTAGGACCAAAGAACTCTGATGAGTGAAACATTCTTGATGCGTAACTATTTGACCCTTCTTTCCAGAATACGAACAGGTTGCTCTTCGTACGTTCCATTTTCCTGAATCTCAATTTCATCATAATTGAGAACTTGAGAGTGGTCTAGCATGTATTTACTTAACAACAATACCTGAAAGACATTATGCACCAGGTGTTTTGATGGTAGCAATACTAGACGATAAGCCACCGACCCAACTCTATCGAGAATTTTGAACTGTCCAACATAGCGAGGGTTAAGCTTCCCATGCTTCCCAAACCTGAACACTTCCTTCGATGGAGACAATCGAACGAATACCTTATCGCCGATTGTAAACTCAAGGTCTCTCTACTTCAATTCTGCATATGACTTCTGCATGCTCTGGGATATGATCATTCTCTGTCTGATTAATGCGACATCTGAGACAGTCCTTTCTACTAGCTCGGGACCCAAAAAGATCTTGTCAGCATCCTCATCCCAACAGATTGGTGATCTGTACTTCCGACCATACAACGCTTTGAATAGAGCCATCTTGATGGTTGCATGAAAATTGTTGTTGTAGTTGAATTCTATCAGACTTAAGCTACTTTCCGAACTGGAAATTCAATCTAGGACACAAGCTCTCAACATGTTTTCAAGAGTCTGAATCGTCCTTTCTGAGTGACCATCTGTTTGTGGGTGAAAAGCATTACTGAATCTCATCTCCGTTCCATGGCCTTATGCAATTGTTTCTAGAACCTTGACATGAAATGACCATCACGATCGAAGATTATGGACTTCAGAGTACCTTGAAGACGTACTATCTCCTGTAGGAATACTCCAGCCAACTTTTGAGTTCCCCAAGTCGACTTGATAGCGACAAAATGAGCACTCTTAGTAAGTCGGTCAATAATTACTCAGATAGCATCTTTCTTCCCTTGGGTCATAGGCAGTCTAGTAATGAAGTCCATAGCAATGTCTTTCCACTTCAATACTGGCACCGGAAGAGGTTGCAGCTCTTCACCTGGCCTACGGTGTTCAATCTTTACCCTTGGCAATTCAAACACCTTCACACGAACTCCGCAACATACCATTTCAAGTTCGGACCCCAGAAGTTCCTTTTCAAGTCTTTATACATCTTACTTGATCCTCGATGTACCGAATATGCTAAAGAATGAGCTTCCTTCATGATCAACTGGCGCACTTTTACAACATCAGGCACACATATATTGTTCTGAAACCAAAGTGATCCATCATCCTGTATCACGAACCATGCGCTTTCCCATCATGGACATCACTGCAAAGTTTTACCGAGACGAGATCATCGGCCTGTTTCTCCTTGATCTGCTCTAACAAGGTTGATTGTACTTCCAACATGTTCAAGTGCCCTTGTTGACAATTGAACCACACTTGACTCTCACTTCTATATAATTTGCGTTGCAATTCCAGTTGAGCAGTGAGCAAGGCTATAGCAGTCTCATGGTTCGTCTTCCTACTCAAAGCATCTACTACAACTTTGGCCTTTCCTGGATGATAGAGCAACTCGATATCATAATCCTTGATCAAATCCAAACATCGCGATGCCTCATATTCAAACTCCATCTGAGTTAACACATACTTCAAGCTCTTATGATCAGTGAATATCTAGCAACGCACACCATAGAGATAGTGTCTCCAGATCTTCAGAGCGAACACAACATCGGCTAACTCGATGTCATGGGTAGTGTAGTTTGCTTCATTTGGCTTTAGTTGTCGAGACACATATGCTATGAATTTTCTATTCTGCATGAGTACGCATCCCAAACCCTGTTTCGAAGCATCACTGTAAACCACATAACCATATGTACCCTCTAGCGGAGCTAACACTCGTGCAAATGTCAAAACACTTTTTCAGTTTCTGAAAACTGGTCTCACATGCTTCGCTCCAGATAAATTTGTTGTGAACCTTGTGCAATAGACCGGTCATAGGTAAGGTGACCTTTAAATATCCCACGATAAACTGTCTGTAGTAGTATGCAAGTCCCAAGAAACTACGAACTTATTTCACATTTTGAGGTTGTTTCCAGTTAGCAACTGCTTCGATCTTCTGAGGATCAACCATCACATAATTCTCATTGATCACATGACCCAAGAAGGCAACTTCCTTCAACCAGAAGTCACATTTGGACAACTTGGCGTACAAATGGTTTTCTCGAAGAACTGATAAGACAATACGAAGGTGCTCTTCATGAGTATGCCTATCTGGAGAGTAGATCAGGATGTCGTCAAAGAACACCACGACAAACTTGTCAAGATACTACTAGATACATCTATGCATCAGATCCATGAACATAGCAGGCGCATGGGTTAGTCCAAATAGAATAACTACAAACTCGTAAAAGTAGTAACGTGTCCGGAATGCAGACTTTGGAATATCCTCCTCTCGAATCCTGAGCTGATGGTAACCTAATGTTAGATCGATCTTGGAGAAGGCATTAGCACCATGTAATTGTTCTACAAGATCGTCAATCCCAGGAAAAGGATACTTGTTCTTGAAGGTGACTTTGTTCAACTCGCAATGATCAATGCAAAGTCTAAACGATCCATCCTTCTTATTGACAAACAAGACGGGAGCACCCCAAGGCGACGCACTTGGTCGAATATAGCCTTTATCAAGCAACTCTTCAAGCTTGTTCTTCAGCTCTTGCATCTCTATTGGATCCATACAGTAAGGTGCTTTAAAGATTGGCACCGTTCCGGGTTCCAACTCAATAGTAAACTCCGCCACGGTTCGGGGGTAGTCATCTTTCTTGGGCGCATATAAACAACACAGATAATGATTTAATCATTTACGCATAATCTCTATCAATTATTTAAATAATAATTTCTCATAAATTCAAATAATAATCAAATTACCAAAATCCCCCTCGTAAATAGAGGGTTATTACACGGACGGCCTGGGTGTGAGTGCGACTTTTGACGTCGGTAACCTCACCCCATATCGTCCCCCAGACTAACCAATTATCGACACATGGACGTGTTGAAGCCAAGAATGGGAGAATGATAGGAATCTGGACATCCTATCAACGAAAGTGATTGAATAGTTTTGAGAAGTCTTTTGAAATTCATATTCCGTTTTTGAATTAATTATCATAGCAAGTCTTTTGATATTCATGTTTTGTTTTAGAATTAACTATCACGGCAAGTTTTAGACGTTTCTCGACCTATTCTTAGGTTCCAATACTTTTTTGAGATTCCTCGTATGTTTTCTAAAATCTATATAAGGTAGTTTTCTCTACCTTATTTTACAGGATGAATTTAGACTATTTTTGAAGTGACAATATCCCCTCTCTTAACCTAGGTTCTTTCCCCAAAGTTTCCCCTAGCTTCGTCCTCTCTTTCCCAAGCCTCCACCCACCTTGCTGCCTCATCCGCCCGCGCGCAACCGCGCGCCTCCACAGTGGTCGGCCGACTCCTTTGCACCATCATCCCTCCTGCAACGCCTCCCCACTGTCGCATCCTTGCCATTCTTCTTCCCTTTGCACGCCTCTGTCATATTCCATGGTACCGCGCCTCCTTGTGCGCACGTCCGCCTCTTTCCGTTGTTGTCTCCCTCGCGCATGCAACCTCCACCGATCTACCTCCACCTTCTCGTCTCCATATCGCATGGATCCTTCCCCTTGAACGTGATTTATGTGACTAGCTAGACCTATACTGCCTTTCCTTAGTGGTTGTCGAACCTGGCATCGTCTACCTTGTCCCGATCTGTTGAAAGGTTACTCCAACACCATCTATATCCGGTATTTCGTGTCATCCCGAGGGCAATTCCGTATCAGCTGACATACCATGCTCTTAGGAGAATTGAAGAGCTTTGTTTAGCCGCGTCAAAATAATATTTGCCTAACCAGCTCCTCTACAAGTAGAGTGGCAAGAAAGGATCAATCCCACAGGGAATGAGGTGCTCAATTCTTGTGTGATTTATCCAATAAACTCTAAAAGTAACCAAAAGGGGAAAATGTTTTATTGAATTTAAACTAATGATTCGATTTGAAAACAATTATGGGAAAGCACCTTGCTCAAAAAGTATCCACCTAACAGAATGAATGATTGATCTTGGACTTCCTAATTATATTCGGGTTCATCCTAATCTTTATGTCCTCTAGTTGTCATAATCCCTATTCTTATATAGCTAATAGTCCAACTAGTCGTAATAGCCCTTACTTAACTACAACCCTGAAACTATCAAGATTTAATAACTAAGCAGCAATGCATTCAGGAATAAATAGGAACATGTAGTACCATTGGTTCAAGACCGATATTTAACATATCAAAACATCTCCCTACAATGAAAATCCCAACTAGGTCATGTATTGAATTCTACATAATTATAAGACTCTCCAACTCGGACAAGTCAGACCTACTAGTTTGAATAGACATATTCTACCTAGTTGATCAGGCCAGACAGATAAATCAATTCAATAATCAATTAAAGGGCAAGAGAGATGCAACAACTAGGATATAGTTAAGAAGAAATGATATAAGTCTTACAATCGATTCATTTGTTGGCTTCCACAAGTTGAACAAAGTAATGGAACTATTCCTACCTCATTGTTAAACTATGTAAAACTCAAACTATGAAAAATGCAAGATCCGAGGAGGCACAACTCAAACCCTATATTTATAACCTAACACTAGAAAGCTAATCTCAAACGGCCCATCCGAGCTTCATCAGAATGTAAGTTCAAGGTCTAAAGTGAAACTCGGTGATGAGGGGATCCGCAACTTTCTCGTCCCATTACAAGTGCGGTCACGCATGTGTCGGCGCGGTCGTGTCCGGGCCGAGCTTGACAATTTCTTCCGTGAACAGTGGCGCGGTCGTGCTAGGCACTTTGTGGTCCTGCGCGGCTGCGTCCGTGTGTGCGTAATCGTGTTTCGTCCCTTTGGCAATCTTCTCTTTGAATGTTTGTAATCCTTTTTAGATAACACATTTTCTCTGCGAGGTCCGGATCACAGTAATATGCTCCACGATCATGCCAAATCACCCATAAATGATGCTAACGACCACTTGTTGCGCCATACTAGAAGTCTCCTATCAAACACCCCCATACTTAGACCTTGCTCATCCTCTAGTAATATGTAGCTAACTACTTAGCAATCTCAGCAAGTATGGAAGAACTTGACAGTAGTGGTTGTCGAACACTTCAGCTCCTAAGTACTTGCAATCATCAAGGCACGGACGTAGACTCCAACTCTACTAGAAAACTTTAAAAACAATGCAAGACTCAACAAACTCTAAACTAACCCTACAACGGCATCAATCATTCCCCAAACTTGAAATATGCTTATCCTATGCAAGTGTATTAATCATGAATCTCCAAACTATGCATAAGATGTATCAATTCAAGTAATATGTGAAGGATGATAACGCGAGATCAAAAAAACGACAATTTCTTTTTCCAAACATGCTTCATAATCTATGATAAGAATTCACAAGTTCTAATACAATCGACATCACACACAAAAAGCACAACTCAACTCAAGTAATACCATATATTACTTTTTATTTCTTCTTTTCATCTTATTCATGTATTTTCAATATTTTCTTTTAAGATAATTATTTAGGTATCGAGCCGTCCGTCTTATGGTCCGGGCCAACTAATGAAACTCTTTGCTCGCTTAGCCATGGAGGATCGAAGCCGGGGTGATCTTTCATACCACAGAGATCGCTTGCTCTTCCGACTTATTTTACTAAGAGTTCACTACCTTTTTATTTTCTTTTATTCAATTGTAATAAAAAAGGACGGAAGCAAGATAATAATGACAATATGGCAGAACTAGAGAGGAGATAGTGAAATTGTAATCTTAATATTGGTCCTAGTGTATTCTAATCATAATCCACATGCTCAAGTCAAAGTCCTCAATTTGATCAATCATATCATCATCATACATAATTGCAATATTAACATCTAAAGCATAGTAAACAGATCCAAAATCCATGCACCATTATAGAAGTCCACAAAGTATCAATTAAAGGGAAAAATATGATAACCGACTCTAAAAATTCAGAAATTCTCAAAAAATTCAAAAATAAGGATAGTTGAGATAACTCCCTCTCCACACTTAAACTACGCAATGTCCTTATTGTGAAATAAAGAAAAAAGGTAAAATCTAGATGGAAGTGGAAAATTACCTCTTTGGAAAGGTTGCCTCCCAGACAGCACCTTTGGTTAAAGTCGTAGGCACAACTTCTTGCTCTCTATCACCCAGTGCTAGGCCCCCTAAGGACCAACTCATCCTTCCTGATGTAATATTGCTTTACTCCCTTTCTCTTTCTCACCCCCTTGTCATAACATACCTTGTTCTCTATGTAATGCCCCAGAGGTAACGTAGTCATGACTCTCAGTACCTGTAAATTAGGAGAAGAGGGGGAGTTTTTCTCCCTCGAAAATCAGAATAGGGGGCCCATCGGCCAAATACATCTCAGTACTATCAACATCCCCAGTGGGATCAATCACCTTAACAATAAACACACATGCTAAATCTTCTATAGATCCCTCCGTATCCTCAAACAAATCAAAGCTCACCACATCACAATCAAACTCTAAAGACAAAGTCCCCTTACCTAGATCTAACTTAGTGCCCAAAGTCCTCATAAAAGGTCTACCTAATAATATAGGTGAAGCTCTTCTATCATTCTTCATATCAAGCACATAAAAGTTCGTAGGAAAAACTAACTTATCGACCATTACTAGTACATTCTCTACTACCCCCTAGGACGAACAGTGGACAAATCAACCAATTGAATTAAAATATCAGTTTCATGCAATGGTCCTAGTCCTATAGTCTTACACAAAGAGTAAGGAATGACATTAATAGCAGCTCCTAAGTCTAGCATAGCCTTCTCAAAATTGGTGCCACTGATACGGCAAGGAATATGGACCATACCTGGATCACTGTACTTGGTGGGCATACACTTCTAAAAAATGGTTGAGACTCTCTCTCGCACTGTGACCTTGCTGTTCCCTTTCATCTTTTGCTTTCTCTTGACTGTGCACAACACCTTTAAAAACTTCACATACCACGGGATGCTCTTTATTAGCTTCAGTAGAAGGCTATTCACTACGCACTAGCTGAATGTCTCAAACAGCTCATTATCATTCTCCCGCATCCTAGTATCTCTCAATACCTCTAGAAAGCGAGTCGGGGGTTTCAGCGAGTCAAGTGGAGGGAAGTTGGGCCGCACATTATTACTTTGTCGGAGAATGAAATTTCCTCGAGGACCATCTATTCCATCCTCTTTATCATCTGGGATTACCTTCCTCAGAGTTCATCACTGGAGGCAGCTCATTCTCAGTAGAAGAGGTGGCGTGGGCGCGAGCTAGTGGGACGTGGTCGCCCCGAAGTTTCCAAAAAAGACCCGTAAACGCGCGGTCATGTGGGTGCATGGCGCGGACTAGCACTCCCTCAGGTATGGTTGCACGGGCGTGTGGCTCTGGTGCGTGGTCGCACCTATCTGATGGGTCGCTGGCGCGGGAACGTGTCTCTTGGCGATGTCGCTCCTCTGACAAACTCTCAGCCTCAAACTCGTCCCCTGATGTTTCCTCCAAATTCCTACCACTTCTCAATATCATCGCGCTAACATTCCTGACATTCTGGTTCGCTGTGTTCTAGCTCAGATTCACCACGGTCTGCGATGCTAGCGAATTTGACTGATTCTTAACCAGAGTGGGCACTGTATGTGCTAATTGGCCTATTTGCACCTCGAGGTTCTTGATGTTGGAGTTTGTGGTCTGGGCGTGGGTAGTGAGGCTAGTGAGGTTCTTAGTTAATGTTGTCACCGTGTCCGTAGTGGAGGGTCCGGAATTCTGTTGTGGGTCGCGAGGTCTCCATCTTTGATGTTGTTCCGGCTGGTCTCTATATCTTTGTTGATAATTGTTCTGTTGTTGGTCATTCCATGGCTGTGGAGGACCATATCCACCTACAGTGTTCACCTCAGCAACTGTGTCTTCCCGCAACTCGGGACACTCATCCGAATAGTGAGATGAGTTTGCACATACCCCACAAACTCTAGCTATTTGCTGCCCTCTTATCGGTAGTAGGCTCGCGAACATTTTCTTTATTTATGCTAACTGATTTAGAAGACCCGAACATTTTATATTCGCAACAATCACCGTTCTCTTGTTGTAAGTTCTCCCAAAACTCCTGGTACTCTCGGTCCATGTCTTGAAGCTTTTCCATGGGATCCTTTGGGGTCATGTTGAGAATGATTCCACCGCAAGCAATGTCAACCATCCTCCTCTCAGCAGTAAGCAACCCTTGGAGTAAGAAAAAGTACTAAATCATCCTGATCGTATCCATGAAAAGGGCAGCTAGCACACAACCCCTTGAACATCTCTAGATAGTCATAAACAGACTCTTCGTCTCGCTGTTCAACCTACGTTATCTCTCCTTCAGCATGTTCACCTTCTTCACCAAGAAGTACCTATTCAAGAACTCCCTATGTAGCTTTTCCCACCTATCAATGGACCTAGTGGGAAAGTGGTAGTACTAAGATCTGGTTGTGTCCTTAGTGTGAACCCAAACGCGCTCATCTTTATCTGCTCTTCCGACACATTGGTTGGCTTTGTAGTCATGCATATGTCATTGAATTGGTTGAGGTGCATAATTGGGTCCTCCCCGATCAAACCATGAAATGTGGGCACCAGCTTTATCACCCCGGCCTTAAGCTTGAATGTCACTCCTTGAGCTAGCGGTGGTAGGATTACCGCTTCGGGCTGCTGCGTCAGATTGGGAGTAGTGCTCTCCCGAAACGTCCGGTTACCGCCATTATTCCTTTTTGAAATGCCTCCTGATGCGCTTTAACCAGTTGTCTCAGTTGAGCCATTTTCAATTGTTGCTCTGCCATTAATTACTCAGGGGTCTGCTCTCTAACTTGATCGTCGTCCATCATATCGGTCTCGTCTATCCTTCCTTTTTGATTCCTATGAATGGTCCTCTCAATTTCTGGATTGATATCAACATGCAAATGATTAGTAGCACGGGTGCCGACCATACACTAGTCAGCACCAAAGTCAATTAAATCAACAACACAAGAAAAGAATTTTGATTCCCCGGTAACGGCGCCAAATTTTACAAACGTCGTTTAGCCATGTCAAAATAATAATTTATCTAACCAGCTCCTCTACAACTAGAGTGGCAAGAAAGGGTCGATCCCACAGGGAATCTAGTGTTCAATTCTTGTTTGATTAATCCAATCAACTTTAAAAGTAACCAAAAGGGAAAAATGATTTAATGAAACTAAACTAATGATTTGATTTGAAAACAATTATGGGAAAGCAGCTTGCTGAACAAGTATCCACCTAACAGAATGAATGATTGATGCTTGACTTCTTAATTATATTCAGTTCTTCCTAATCTTTATATCCTCTAGTTCTCCTAATTCATGTTCTTATATAGCTAATAGTCCAACTAGTCTTAATAGCTCTTACTTAACTACAACCCTGAAACTATCAAGATTTAATACTAAGCAGTAATGCATTCAGGAATAAATAGGAACATGCAGTACCATAGGTTCAAAACCAATATTTAACATATCAACACCTCTCCCTACAATGACAATCTCAACTAGTTCATGTATTGATTTTCTACATAATGATAAGACTCTCCAACTCGGACAAGTCAGACCTAGCAATTTGAATAGACTTATTCTACCTAGTTGATCAGGCCACACAAGTAAATCAATTCAATAATCAATTAAAAGGCAAGAGAGATGCAAAAAATTGGATATAGTTAAGAACCAATGATAGAAGTCTTATAATCAATTCATCTGTTGGCTTCCACAAGTTGAACAAAGTAATGGAACTACTCCTGCCTCATTATAAAACTACGTAAAACTCAAACTATGAAAAATGCAAGATCCGAGGAGGCACAACTCAAACCCTATATTTATTAACCTAACGCTAGAAAACCGATCTCAAAAGGCCCATCAAGAGCTTCATAAGAAAGTAAGTCCAAGGCCCAAAGTGAATCTCAGTAAGGAGGGGATCTGCAAATTTCTCAGCCCACTACGGGCGCGGTCACGCATGTATCGGCGCGGTCGCGTCCGGGAAAGCTTGACAATTTCTTCTGTGAATAGTGGCGTGGTTGCGCCACCTAGCGCACGGTTGCGCCAGGCACTATGTGGCTCTGCGCGGCTGCGTCCGTGTGTGCGAAATCGTGCTTTGTCCCTTTGACAATCTTCTCTTCAAATGTCTGTAATTCTTTGTAGATAACACCTTTGCTCTGAGAGGTCCGGATTACAGTAGTATGCTCCATACTCATGCCAAATTACCAATAAATGATGCTAATGACCACTTATTACACCATACTATATGTCTCCTATCAAGAATCCAAAAGCACCAACTTTAATTTTTCTTCTGCTGATTTAGTTAAACCACTAACAGACTGCTTTTGCAGGCTAGCTTCTTGTTTCATAAGATATCTAATCATACATGTGTGTCTCATCCCTACAAGAAAATATGACAATGATTATTATAAAATAGAAATATTAGTACGTAATCGTGCTAGAAAAAAACTTACCTTCAAAAAGTGCTATACAAGGAGACCTCGTTCTGCTGCTGAAGTATAATTGAAAGATTCTAACCAATTTCTTGTTGTTTCATGACTTTATAATTCTGGGTCATATTTGATCTTGCCTAACATTTCACATCACCTACCTTTTGATGTCATTGTACATCACTTAATCCAACAATCTTTTCTATTCTTCGTTGCCTTTCTGAATGCAAACACAGAATAATCTTTACAACATTGGCAATAGGAGTGATATGAGGTGTTTTCTCGATCGTTATAAGTTAGAAAAACACCATAATATTCAAAAGGTTTGAGGGAATCTCCACTAAAAATAACTAAACAATCCTTAAACCTAACGAGAAGGTGGTAAAGAAGAAAGTAAGGGTCAAATCTACATGGAGGTATTTTATCAATTATTTCTCAGGAAATTTTAGTTATGCAACTCAGAGAAGTAACAAAATGGGGTTTTAACAAAATCTAAATCTAGAAAATAAAACAAATAGATTATCAATGGAAGGAAGGACCTTAGTAAAGCATCATATCCGTATTCAGCAGTATTGACGATCATAGTAAATCCAAGAATCTACCTTTCATGCGAGTTGTTCTTATTCCTATATAAAAGTAACTAGAACCTCAAACATAGCATTCTAATTCTATCTATCTTAGTTAACCATGACGAACATCAATGATTCAAACTAATTGAGGAAATAAGTAAGGAGCACTAGGTTATAAAAATAGTAGAGCGGTTATCCTAAAATTCAAGTCTCTACACGACAAGCTATCTCCAAACAAATACTAGAATGACATGCTAGTTTCAAAGAAATAGAATGCATCAAACATGCACATGCTATCCTAGAAATATGATAAATCAAATCAACTCAAATCCTAGATAATCAGACTAGAACTCAATAAGTAAATCAATAAACATTCAAAACAATAGACAAGAATACAACTTTTACATCGGTACATATTAGATAAACTCACATCAAACACATACTGAAACTACAACTAAACTTTACTAAGAAATACAAAATTAGTTCATCATACAGAATAAAAAGACAAGTTCTGGAAAGAAAGCTTTGTAAACTCCGAATGACTGTGTAATTGAATAATGCTAGAACATAATAATCTAAGGCATAAACCTTAATTATTCTCTAGAGAAATATTCTCTTAATAAGGATTTGCTTGAATAAACCCTAATTATACCCGTCGTAGTTCCAAGATTGTCTTCAACAACTTTCCAAAAAATGAGCCTTTTGACCGAGGATTGTACTCTTTAATATCTCACAATAACTAGGGATATTTTGGAATGATGTGTCATCATCCCCTCTAATCATATCAAATGCATGTTTTCTTGGATTATACAGGTACGTAAGCTTCATATTAATTCCAAACTGTTTAAGCAAAAGATGATTACATCTTTTACTTGAATCATTTCAATTTTGTTCTCACATCTTCCAGAATCTTTCTTGATGCCCACTCTAGTGTTTCCATATTATTATTGATAAGAAGGTGTTTATCGATCGTATTTGGATTACGGCAAACAAACACCTTGTTAAAGCAAACAAATCGAGACCGAGTGTCTCACCTCTTTTAAAGACAATCCTAACTGACACTAAATGCTATTAATTACAATATAGTTGAAGTAGGGGTGAATCCACAAGGAGACGAATATCCTATGATTAAATTCTAGATTAACCTAAAGTACTAAATCCGGGAGGGGGGGTTTAATACTGCAATCTCCTAATAACTACTGAATACATGAGATAATTCATAACAAGATTTAATTGGGGGAAAACAATTAGCTACACATTATCCATTTATTTTTTACAAGTTGATCATATAAACTCAATTCACCTTAAACATGCAAGGTGTTCCTACTTCTATCCTAAGGTAACTAAAACCTCTAACCGAGCATAAAATTTCAATCGTAATGATTAACCACATCGAACGCTAGTGATTCAAATCATTGGAACCATTAACCAAGAAGCACCAGGATATAGGCATTTCACGACTAGCATATATGCCAATTATCTACACAAATTCCTAGTTCAAACCAAATCTAGGAAATCATGCTATCTTCAAAGGAATAGACCTAGACGGACGAATCGATCTATCCTAGCAATGGATTTCAATTCACATAAACTTATTGGCCAGATTAGGACATAATGAAATTCAAACCCTAATCATGAAATTCAAGAGAAGAGACAATAATTACATAAGTTTAAGAGAAAGAGAAACTCACAACTTCATTAGAATATAAACTTCAAGGTCGAACTAAGCTTGGATGCTTAGTTCATGGCACAATTCATCAAAAACTTCATTCCGTAAAGAGTCTGGATGGAGAACGTAAAACTAATTCTACCAAAACATATAGAGAGATTCACTTCTCTCTTCCTTTTATACTTCTCAACCCTAATTCCGAATCCTAATTAATCGCACTAATAAAATCATAAAACTTAAACATTTAAACAATAAAAACACTGTTTTTGACCAATTCTAGCGCGTAGATCGGCAAGCGCTGATGGCTGTGGGCGGGAGCCGATCATCCTTCTATTGGAACTTTGTATTTGCAGATGGGCAGACGCCGATGAGAGTTCTTTTTCATCTGCGATGTTGTGATAAAAACACCATAGTTTTCTTACTCCAAACTCTGATTACTCTCATCTTTTGAAGGTAGTAAGTAGACTTCAATATCTAACTCTAGAACTTAGAATCACTTTATTTGGAGATCGGATCTGAGAGTAATAGCCATTTGACATCAGTACAGTGTTTTAAAATCCGCAACCTTAACTCGGTTTCCAATTCTTCGTCCCCGACTTCGGTCTTGATCTTCACTTTATCTCTTCTAAGTCTTCAAAGCTTTGCAAAGTCTTATAAAAGTTTCTTCTTCACTTGATTCGTATACTTCATATGAATTTGCAAGTGTTTCTGAATATGCATTAATATAGCTCGTAACTTACCGAATGATGTCTAATTCTTGCACTTTAGATGCATCGTATTCGTGTCTATCAAACATCCCCACACTTGAATTTCTACTAGTCTCGAGTGGAGTAGAAATACGACATAACTCCAAATAGCTCATATAGAAATTCCAAGCGTTTGTCCTTCATCAAGAATAATAACACCTTATGATCCTTACTACCTAAATACACTAATCAACCTCAATTCATGTAGAACACAGTACTATCACAACCACTACTCATCAAACCCTATCATAATCAACCACCAATCCCTAGGAAATAATCTTCATAACTCAACAACAAAAGTATGAATCAAACACCTTGAGAAAAAAAATCTAACCTAGACTACCCAAGACACCATCAAATTACACAAAACACCGAAACAGTCACGAACCTCTCCTTCCCCACACTTCAATACCACCATGTCCTAAATATGAAATAAGTTCCTCAACCACAATAAAAAGAATGAAACTAGACTAACCTCCTTCCACAAGCTTAAGATGAAAGCAAGCTCATGGATACTACACCTTATCACTCCGAGTGAGAACCTACATGAAACACTCTCATACTCCGTACACTTACGTCTCCGCGCCAGGTAAGAATCAAACATCCTAAAAACACTCAAAAAAATTTCACTCCAATTCTTGCTTAGGCGCCCTTCAGATTATTGTCTAACACTCTCAAATATGTGCTCACCAATCCTCACTATCACTCTGAATCTTGTTTTTTCCAGGCCTGTTGCTTGCCAGATTATCTGTTTATTGCCTAAGCCGCCCTTTCGAGTTTTCAGATCATCCCAAGATTTAGATATTTGGCTTTTTTAATCTTTATGCTCTTTTAATTTTTTTCAAAAATGATAGGTAGGTATCTCCCTCCATCCCCACACTTAAAATATGCATTGTCCTTAATGTATGTACCTCATGTATATGGGAAACAAAATAAATACCCGGGAAGAATTGTTGAATTCTCGTAGAAAGGAATTTAGGAAACGCTACGAGTCTCTTCAATTCATGGTTATAATTGTCATGGTTATTGAAAGTGGGCATGTGATTACAAGTGATCATTGGAGAAGAGATATCTCCGACTCAATAGAATGTCGGCAAACACATGAATACCCTCGCACGCATTCCGAGTGTATTCTTCATTTATTAGGTAGATTTGTACGAGTGGAAATGTTAGAACCAACTCACTAATACATATAAGAGAATTAGAATAATATACTTTCAGTGGGGCCTCATGACGTCATACCTTAGGAGAACACGCAATTCGGGTAGTTGACCTTATACTCTCGCCCATCAACAGAGACCACGCGATCGATCTCCACGGCATTACCAACCTTGCAAGCATTAATCTCCGGCGACCTCATGGGTACATAGTCGATGCTTTATGGGCACGGTCGACGGGCTTGCAAGGCCGGTGGTAGAAACTTAGTTGCGGGAGTCAAGGTGGAGCCTCGCAAAATGGATTGGGAGGCTAGTGACGACAAATGTGTGCAGGTGAAGCTTCACAAACTGGGCTTCAGAAGCCGGTGAAGGAGGGGCTAGAGAAGTTTTATGAGTGTAGGAAAGAACTCTTGTAGGACTTGGACTTGAAGCGCGGATAGCAACCTTAAAGCAAAATCAAGAATTGAATGACAGGTTGAACAAGATTTTTCAACCGTGAGAACCTTTGACCAACAAGGTCTAGGCTAAAACTTATGTTAATCTCTTATTGAAAGAACAAGTTTACAAAGTGAGAATAGAACAACACACTCTCCCTCTAGGTGCTTTCTCTCTTTCTCACACATAAAGCTCTCAGTTTAAACTCTCACTGTCAATCTCAAATCACACTTTACACTCAGTAAATATTTATAGACGAGTTTTAGACAAGCTTTGTCTGTGTGAACCGGGCTTGCCACGTAATCTCAATTGTTCAATCTTATTGGCTAGCAAGAGTCAGCTTCTTGATTTCTCAACAACTTATGCAAGTAGTTGATCGTGTTATCTTCAAGCAAGACTTGTACGAATCAGATCAAGCTGCCTTTGCGACTTGTTCTTCATAGATTAGCCTTCTTTAACACGTATAAAATAAACTTAACTTGCACTTTCCTTCAGAGGGATGCACTACCATGTTTACGGATGGTGTTGCTCTTGTTTCAACTTGCTTCTTGGTATCCTACACTCTTCACGCTTATATCAGCATGTAAGCTTCACGTGCACGATCTTTTATTTTCTGTCGGGTTTAACTTTGTTATTCGCAGATAAGTCTTGAGTGCTTCATATCGCGCTGCTCAACGATACCTTTCTTCAATCATTGAAGCGGCACCTTTAAACACAACAACTACTAAAAGAGACTCTTTAACAATTTAAGGTAGACCATAATCTTCATGAATATAAGTCTAAAATACTCAACACTCATGTAGATTATTATATACTAAGTTTGTCATCATCAAAACTTGAGAAACTAGTAAAGCAACTTCGAAGTTAACTAAACATTTTCCCATTTTTGATGATGACAATCCTCTAGAATATAAAAAATATCATCATATAGATTTGAATAACACTGAAGCTCTAAAAGATAGAACTTTCAAGTAATAACTTCAATTCCTCCTTAGTCATTTAACAGATAGCTTAGATTTTGTGATATTTTTTGACAAATACCCCTCGTTCTTAATTTGTTCAAATTGAAAATTTTCAATGTGATTATATACTGAAATATTTTTCTTATCTAGACTATTAAATTCATGTAACTGATGATATTAGTTCCCTAATTTTAGAAATTCTTAAATTTAAAATTCATCTAATCTAGTGATTATATTTAGAAAAAAATGTGTATTTGCTCAAAAATGTTATACATTCAGGGTTATCATGCAAAATATCAAAGATATTTGAATATTTTGCGTAGTAGACAAAATCTCGGAATTATGATAGGAATTTCCGTTTCAGTTGTAAGTAGCATTAGAAGATCATCAATTACAAACTTCCCGTGTATTAATTTGGAAAAACAAGACTATAGATAACTCACTTAATGATGATAACTGATAATGCCGTTCATAACTTTAATTTCAATTTCTAATTAATGGTGATAAATTTTGTACATGAACATACAATCATCAAACTTTGTTAGAGCCCGGGTTTATCGGCACTTAACCCAACGAATAGAAGATGTCAACCCTTCATCTTCTAGGCTTGTACTTTCTCTTCATCTTTTCGCTTCTGAGTATACCGACGTCTTTGAGCATCCTGCAAAAAGGTCCAGAACCGGAAATGGGGTTTTCCAAGACGTACACTCCAACGCTCAAATCAGTAATGTAAATACGTAGTTTACTTGACAAGTGTGTAATAAGAATTTGAAGGTTTATGTGTTGTTTACCGGACAACACCCATAGAGAGAGGGGGTGATTATCGTATGTCTCGGCTGTTGGGCCCGACCCAACCGCGTTGAGTATTAACAAGTCAGACTGCCCAAATAGCCTATAAACTCCTTTGGGCCACAACATGTGCGCGGCCAACCTGCACAGAAACCATAGAAGAGCCCAACCGTGAATAGCAGGCTCACGTCCTCGCACCTATATATAGTACAGGGGACGTGGTAGGATTTTATGTCTGACATTTTATCATTTTGGGAAAAGCTCGTATGATCCAACAACGTTGTTACTCACATATTGCATATTCTCCCCTTTGTCGGGTAGGATCAAGGTAGCCGGCTAGCATCTCTCGCACGAGATCTAACCATCTTTTCCCCTAATCATCCTTTCTAAGTCCTCATCAAAACCATTACAGATAAATCGCTGACTTAAGCATCGGAGAGTCAAATCCGGGGTACAATCTTCTCGGTCTTGGCTTTGCAGGTTGGAAGGCCCGATCCACTGGTTCTACACAAAGATCCACAACAATACCATCCAAGAGAGGCTCCCCATCTTCAGATCTACAAGAGAAGATCATCTTAGTCCTTGTTTGCGGTCACATTTTATACCCGGAATCGCTAAGGTATAAACATTGGCGGCGTCTGTTAGAACTCCCTCACGCAGCTAAGATCGGAATCGAAAAAGAATCATGGTGGTCTTCATCAGCAAAATCACAGACGGACATGAGGAGCCGAGGCGCGACAATCGGGATCTTCCTCACAACCCGGAGGCAGACACCAACGCAAAACGCTCCGCCCCACACGGTACCCCACGCACCGCCACACGCGCCTCCACATGCGCCGTCACACATGCCATATCATGGCACGGCTAGTACCAGCGCACCGGGTTACGGAGAGTGGCTCCCAGCCAAAGAGGTTGAGGCCTTCAAAGCGTGGAAAACGCACAGCGGAAGGGAAAGGCCCTGATGGTGCCCGATGATTCACCCCTACCGACCAGTGTGATCCCTCCAAGGGCACAAAGGACGAGACAAGAAAGCCCCTTGAAGAGACCACGAGTCGACTCTGCAACTGGAGAGCGAAAACGAGGCCTCGTGATGGTCAAGTACCCGAGACACAGAGACGGACCCCGACTACTGCCCCCTGCGGCCTGAGACCCGACGCCCTGTTTTTTTTCCTCGGCCTCCCTACCCTGCGAGGCACCCGCGCCACATGCACGAAGCTCCGATTTTTATTCGATGAGGGAACATCATTACTGGCCCAAGCAGCCATCTCGATACCCGTACTCTCCTCGAACACACCCTTACATAACAACCCTTATCAAAACCGGGCTGATTCTACCGGGCACCACCCACGTCCACCCTATACGCACAATGGCTTTTGGGGACCACATTATCAATGCTATCCCATACAAAGAGTTCAAGTACCCCCCAACTCGAGGACTACACGGGGGATGAAGACCCCCCAAAGCACATAGCCCGATATCGTTACGCTATGATCGCAAGCGGGGCCGCCGATGCCCTGATATGCAAGGGATTCCTGAAACACCCTAGCCGACCCAACCCTCAGCTGGATGCTAAGCCTACCACCGATGTGCATAAATTACTTCATCGACCTCGAGACCGTTACCTACAACACTTCACCTCCCAGTAGAAGCGTACAGTCTCCATCTAGGCGGCCATGAACATTCGGCAACGGGCAGATGAATCCCTCGATGCTTTCCTAAAGCATTTCTCGGCTCACTTCATACCAATGCAAGACTTCAGCGGAGATCAAGAGAAAATGGACCTTTCATCCAGGCTCCGAGATCATTCCCCTTAAAAAAACTACCTTGGACGGAAGCAATGGCTCACCTACGAGCAGGCTCTGGAGCTCTCACATGAATTCATTTCTTCCGAGGAGCTAAATGGCATCAGCAACATCCCGGTAGTTGAAGAGGCTGCAAGAGCCGCGGTAACAAAGGGTGGAATAGACATATGCAAAACAGTAGGGGCCACAATAACCTCCCCCCGGATATGAAGCCCCCAGGCACGACCGACCGTCGCGGCCCCAGGCCCAATTTCCTTAGTGAGTAATGGTCAACGAACAAGGTGACAAGGCTCGACAACCACGCCAAACGAGAGACCAACAATGTCATAACGGAGATTTCCAACAATTCCCTAAGCATCCCATCGCCAAGAATGATGCCCAGGATTGTCGGGTATTCAAATGGAAAAGAGAGCAGGAAGGAAAAGTGTTGACCACCAACAAAAAGGGTAGAGGCAAACAGAAATCGAAGCCGGTCTCCCCCGGCAACTAAGACCCTGTCCAAGAGTTCCCACCTCCTGACGGCTACGTCAAAACAATCGCATGAAGACATGTTCCTCCCCCCCCCCCCCCAGCCGATCAGAGTTAAGGAGAATGCAAAACGCCACACCACGTCCAGGAGTACCCGTGATGGATGTCAACACTTTAGCTCGACAACACTACCAACTTGTTTCCAGTCACCTTGAGGTTAACGACTGGGTCCAAGACCTCCATGGACCCGTTGGTCATCCACGTCCATCTGGGAAGCAAGATGGTCAAGTGAGTTCTAGTCGATTCAGGCAGATCGTCCGACACCTTGTACTGGGACGCTTTCCAGAAGCTAGGTTTCGAGCAGTCAAACATGCGACCAACCAGCTGCACTTTAGTTGTCTTTGGAGGAGAACGCGTAAAATCTTTTGGTGTCATCACCTTGTAAATGGTGCTCGGCGAGGAAGGTGGTATAAAAGCGCAAAGAATTCATCGACTTTATAACCGAAAGCATGGTCTAGGCCGTGCATCCTTATGCAAGTTTGAGGCAGCTATATCGGTCTCTCATTTTTTTCTAAAGTTCCCGGTTGTTGGGAAGGAAGGCACGGCCATGGCAACGTAAGCGAAAGCAGGACGTGCTATGTCTCATCTGAATGGGGGTCCAAAAAACCTTCATGGCCAACCAACTCGTATTTTTAGGTAGCCTCGCCCCTGAAGATGAGGCCAACCAAGAGGTACGTGATCCCCCAAAGAACAAAGAGGGGGAGCCTGAAAAGCCATATTTCATTGAATTTTCTAAGAAGGAGATCATCCTGCTTAACAACCTGGAAGAACGGCTAATACATTGGTGGTAATCTAGCCCCAGAGAAAAAACGAGGGGCATCGTGAACCTGCTAGCAAAACTCCCGATACGTCTTCACCTGGACCTCGAAGGACTTAAAGGAGATTACCGCCTTCATGTTGTTGTCAAATAGTCCCTAAGCCCAATGGGAAGTGGAGAATGTGCGTCGGTTTCACAGACCTCAACAAAGCCTGCCCGAAGGAAAGCTACCCTTTACCCGCCATCGACCAGTTGGTCGACGCCACAGCCGGACACGAGGCCCTCAACTTCCTCGATGCCTATTCAGGATACAACCAAGTGTCAATGAACCCAGCCGACGCCGATTACACAACCTTCATCATCGATAAATGGACTTTCTGCGACAAAGTCATACCGTTCAAACTAAAAAACGTCGGGGCCACATTCCAAAGACTGGTCGATTTGATATTCAGAGTTTAATTAGGAACAACGGTGGAGGCCTATGTCGACGACATAGTGGTCAAGAGCAAGAAACAATCAAACCACGTAGCCGACCTAACAGATGGTTTCAACTCTCTCCAAAAGTTCGGCACGTGTCTAAACCCAAACAAATGTGTATTTGGTGTAACCAAAGGCAAGTTCCTTGGGTTCATGATCAGTGCTAGAGGAATAGAAGTCAATCCTAACAGAGTAAAAGCATCCACTGAGATCTCTCCACCAAGAAATATAAATGAGGTACAGCGGCTATTGGGGCGTGTTAACTATCTGAGCCGTTTCTGCGCAAATCTAGCCGAGCGCAACTTACCCTTCTTCTACGCAACTCAAGAAGCTTCACGTGGATAGAAGAATGCGTTGCCGCATTCGACGAGTTGAAAAGAACCTCGCCACACTACCTACCCTAGTCGCACCCGTTTCCGGAGAAGAACTCCGGCTCTATCTAGCCGCTAGCACTAGGGCCGTCAGCGTCGTACTCGTACGGGAAGATAGCATCCCAATATACTTCACAATAAAAGCACTGACACACACAGCGGCAAGATACCCTCTAGTAGAGAAAATTGTGTGTGCACTGGTGATAGAAACGAGAAGCTCATACCCTACTTCCATGCCTACCCCGTACAGGTGTTGTCAAGCTTTCCTTTGAGAAGTCTACTCTACCAGCCAACCGTATCCGGGAGACTAACCTGATAGGTTATCGAGTTGTCGGAGTTCGACATCTAATACAGGCCCAATCCGACGATCAAGGAACAAGCCTTGGCCGACTTCATCGTCAAGACAAGCTTCCGGGAAGAATTAGACATCAAGCCCGTCATCAACAACCCGGTATGGACCTTACACGTAAACGGAGCAGTCAACACTGAGGGATGCGGGGCTGGAGTCGTTTTGAGAACTAGCTATGGCGATGTAACTGAATTTTCCATTACCCTAACTTCAAAGCCACAAACAATGAGGCTGAGTACAAATCCTCATAGCGGGGCTCGAGATCGCCCTTAAAAGTGCCTGCGACCAACTAGAGTGCCTATGTGACTCCGAAGTCGTAGTGCACCAAGTCCAAGGTACCTACGAGGCTAAAACAGGAAACCTCCCTAAATACCACAGCCGAGTCATGGCTTTAATCCCCCTATTCAAACATTTTATTATACGAGCCATTCCGCGAGAGCAGAATGAACAGGCCGACAAGCTAGCTAAGATGGCCTCACAAGCCAAACCAACAAGCTTGCTACCCGAGCAAAACAAAGAAAAAATATGGGTCCAAACACACACACAGAGAGAGAGAGAGGCATTTGCAAGAAGATGGCGGTGCTCATAGTCGCTACACCACCTAACTACTAGAGAACCCCTATCATCAACTATCTAGCCGACAACATCCAACTGATCCCAAAAAAAGACGGGGGCTAGAAGTTTAATCGGCTAGATTCTACATAAACAAGGGGCTACTGTTCAAACACAGTTTTACACATAGGGAGATCCGATGCCTATCCCAAGAAGAAGGCAAAGCAATGCTTGTCAAACTGCATGCCGGTCTATGCAGCACCCATGCTGGTTGGCGATCCATGGTCCAAAAAGCGCTTTGAAATGGACATTTTTGTCTCACAATGAGAGCCGACGCACAACACATCGCAGGAACGTGTAAGCCGTGTCAGTACCATGCGTCGGCTTCTCACCAGCTCGGAGTTTAGTTACAAGTTATGAGTGGCGCCTTCCCATTCTCCATGTGGGGACTTGGCCTTCTTGGACCTTTCCTGAAAGCCCCCAGTCATATCGAGTAAATCATTGTAGAAATCGAATATTTTACAAAAAGTGGATAGAGGCAATACCCCTAGAAACACAACCGTGTAGACCGTGAAGAAGTTTCTATGGCAACACATCATCTGTCGATTCGGCTTACCACAACAAATTGTAACCGATAGGAGACTAGTTCAACATGCCAAAACTGACATCATGGTGTGACGACCTCGGCGTCAAACTCACCTTCGCGTTCGTCGCCCACCCGCACTTCAACGGCCAGGTCAAGGCTGCAAACAAGAACATTGTGAACGACTTAAAGAAGCGTCTACAATGAGCCAAGGGACGTTGGGATGAGGTGTTACCCCTTGTCTTATGGGCAAACCAAACTACACCCAAGGCGACCACCGGAGTATCCCCCTTCGGCCTTGCCTACGGTGTCAAAGCAGTAGTTCCGGTCGAGCACCTGTTCCCGAACCACATGATCCTTCAGTACGATGAGAACACAAACACTGAGCAACGGCCCTGGAGATTGACCTCCGCGAGGAAATGTGAGAGCAAGCAGCCATACATGCGGCAAACCAAAAAGAAATAGTTGCCAAGCACTACAACAAGTACATCAAGCTGAGGGGCTTCCAAAAAGGCGACCTCGTCCTCCTCCAAGCCAGGGTGGAAAGCTAGACCCACGATTGGATGGACCTTACATAGTTGATGCCGAAGTCACCCCAGATGCCTATAAACTTTTTGACCACAACGAATATCATGTTCCTAACACATGGAACCTGATGCGCCACGTCAGTACCATCCTTGAACACGCTTGCCACAGGCATGAACTCTTTCCCCTTTTCACCTACCAATGCAACAAACGGATCCCGAATCCTAACAACTGTCCATACAGGCGAAAGGCCAGTGCCTTTGGCACCTTGGGCAATAAATAAACCGGTTCGGCTACAATGCGAACCATTGAAGGTACTAAAATGCTCGTACATTCATACATAAAACTACGACTAGAAAACATACTCACGTTTTCCTATCATTACAGTTTTTCGGCTACACATAAAATCGGCCAGGGTCTGCCCGTAAGCACTGACTAAACAACAACTACGCATGTTCGACCACCAATTGGAAGAATTTAAGGACTCCGCCAGGGGCTTCCCCTTAAGCACAACCAAAGCCGGCTTGGCCTTACACGCAAGCCACAAGAGGTATACCCCTCAACACACTACGCTCAACACTTCACGTTTTAAGTATTAACAATCTTTTCTTTCCAACAATGGCCAAGTCATAGCCATCACAAGCCACCAGCGCAGTCCAACACGGGTTATCGATCACTCGGCCTCCATACTCGAGCTAATAGCCCGACTAGGCTGACACGGCAAATTTGTTAATTAAGTTGTTTGTAGACTGTTTCACTTGCATGTTGTGCCACACCCCGACTAGGCTAGCCACAATGTGACACATCTTTAGAGATTTCAATCCTGTAGATGACCATTTTGCTCGAATTAAGTTGTTTGTAGACTGTTTCACTCCTATTCAAGGGGTTATAATTAAGAGTCCATTCATTCAACATATTCAACAAAACGGATTAACCATTCACAATAAAGTCAAACATTTACAACCGCCTAGGCGGGACAAGATTGTTCAAAACAATTTAAGAAATATTTTAGCAAAACTAAAAAGCTAAGCACTACTCCCCGGGCACGGCCTTTTAGGCGATGAAGGCACGTCACTTTCACCCTCCCTAGCCCTCTTTGTCTTAGCCGCTTCTTGAAGTCTATGGCAGAGAGGCACAGTCGTATCGGGGAGCACGACAACAGTGAAGCCGGGTGCGAACTGCATAGCCGCCTTCAAGGCGTGGACGTCCCAGGCGTCCAAGGGGTCCGCCCCCATTATCTGCAAAGGTGTCAGCCTCCGGGCACACATACGGCAGGGAAGGAGTCGAATTCCTGAATCGCCAAGGACTCCAACACAAAGCCAAAAAGTTCTTCTCCACGCACTCCAAAATCAAAGCGTCCTGGTAGTGGTTATAACAGGTAACCCAGCTCTACATCCGGATACCGCATACAAATTGAGCCATGGCCGCCTCCTTCACAGTCTGGGCCTTGGAGCTCTCAGTAGCCAGTCGAGCCTCCTTGGCACTCTCTCTAGCCGCATCCATGGCCACCCGAGCCGCTTTAGAATCGGCCAGCTGTGCTTTCAGCCCCTCAGTTTGCTTTTTTAGCTCACCAGTCACCTCTCCAACCCTAAGCTCATAGTTCTCGGCCTCCACAGTCAATTTGGCCTCGGCCTTGTCTAGGTTAGTGGCAAGCCTCGCCTTCTCCTCTACCAGTTTAGCCGCCTCTGCCATCTCCATGTCATAATCGGCCTTTTGCCTGGCCATCTGGTCAATAGTTTGCTTGCGCTCGGTCATGAGGGTGGTCGAGGCCTACTTAGCTTCTTTTAGCTCTTGATCAAGGGATGACTTATAGAAGGCCCAGATGGCAAGAAACAAGACAATGCGCGCCACCTGCAAATATAAAAATCAACATTAAACAAGAGGCAACACAAAGTAGCGGATAGCCGACCCAAAACATACACTTACTGATGCAGGAGCATCCCTAAGCCCAACAAACAAAGGACCAATCACTAGGGCTATGGCTAAGAAGATAGAAGATCAAGTTATGAAGGCAACTTTGAGTTTGGATTCAACACACCAAATGGAACCCATTGCCTCCACCCTTCTATTATGTGGAAGAGGTGAACATCCCCAACAAATCCAATGAAGACATCAAGGCCATCCAAGATCCAAGATCAAGGCTGCACATGTCACTTTTGTGAAACTATCACACTTTTACACCTTACCGGCTAGGTTGTAAAAGTGTGCAATTCTACCCCTTTTCCCTTACTCTTTTAAGACACTTTCCTAAGGGTATTTTGGACCTTTTTGGTCGAGCTTGCAGCTGGTAGAAGGCCTTGGTCATTGGAGGTATAAAAGCCAAAAATGACCTAACCAAAAGGGCCTTTGATTGAATTGAAACCTAAGTGTTCTCATGGGCCAAAAACGCAGTGTATCTTAGTGTAGTTTGCAGATTGAATCTGCCCCTTGTTGCCTAGGTATCTTGTTCATGTAATCTTGATTGTGTGAACTTGAATGCTTGGGAAGCTCTCGGTGTTTAGGGTTGTACAATCTCCCTTTATGTTGAGTTAAAGTTTGTTGTGTTTTATCTCATCTTACCATTGTGTTGAGGTTAAGTCCAAGGTGCTTGGTGTAGAGTGAGTAAATCATCATCAAGCATCTATCCTTTCTGATTTCTCAAACCCCCATTCTATTTTCTCTTTGTTCTTCCTTGTTCTTGAACAAGTTAGAACACCAACTTAAGAACACTTGTTCTTGTTTAGTGAATGGTTGTGAATCTAGGTCCGAGCCATTGTAGGGAATCCCTATATCAAGTGGTATCAGAGATCAGCTGATTCATCAACCATTTTTCACTTTTAAAACCCAAAAACAAGTTGATCTTGCAAGCTTGCAAGACAACACACAAAAACAGCCCCTTAAAAACCCTTGAAAACCATCATTTTTTATGCTTGTTGTTCTTGGTCTTATCTCATGAGTGTTTGAGTGTAATTTTGCAGGAATATAGCTGAAGTTGAGTGCTTGAAGGAGTCCAAAGATTAGCCAAGCAAGAGGAAGGGATGTCTATGAGATTTGCCTAGCCAAAACCCTACCCGGATGCTTGCAAAACTGAGCAAGAAGCCAACTTCTAAGCCTTATTTCACCCAGCCAAACACAACCCCATCAAGAACGCTCAAGAGCCCCTTGAAGAACAAATGTTTAACTGCATAGGGCAAGAAAAATCAAGCAATTTGGTCAAGGGAAACGATCTGTAGAGCAAAAACAAAACAGCACCCCAAACAGCCAAAATACACCCTATTACCCATTGGATTTTAGCCGACCAAGCTTTTTGGCACACCAGCCCAATTGATTTGACTCGTGCCTTTGGCCTAATTTCTGGTGCCTTTCCCACACAAACACCTCTACTACAAGTTATCACAGTTGGCATTACATAGGTGGCATCAAAAAGGGGAGAAGAACCACCTTGAAACTCATTGCCTAGCCATTTTTGGTCAAAAACCGCTGGATAATAGCCGCCCTAGCTTTTTGGCACACCAACCCTATTGTTTTGACTCGTGCCTTTGTCCTAATTTCTGGTGCCTTTTCCACACCAACAGACCTACTACAAGTCACCATAGTTGGGGGTCCCAAAGTTACATCAAAGGGGAAAGAAAAACCATCTTGAAAGTCCATACTTGGTCATTTTTAGCCCATATCCGGTGTAAGTTTCTAAGTGACCAAAAGCTTATCTTGTGACATTCTTTTGTAACAACTCTTTGTGCAACATTATGTACGTGTCCAAGTGAGATAATAACATCAAGATTAAGGAGGAGAAGGGGATTGCCATGTGCCCCTCACACCCTAGCCTAAACCCACACCTCTTGGCTTAAGCCCGGTTACTTTAGCTTGGGTTAAACACACTTCCTACCTTCACTCTCAAGGACATCTCTGATGCAAGTAAGGTTAATTCAAGGCTTCTTTAAGTGTCCCAACTGAGGTAAAGTTCCTAAGTCTCTTTGAGCATACACACATAACTTGCCTTACTATTCTTGCAAGTGATCATCATTACTACTATCTTACTTTGCTCAATGAATTGTGATCACCTTTAGTGCACCAAGCTTCCATGATTCACACTTGAATTATTGCATCTACAAGGTAGCAAGACATAGCCAACAAAGTGAGAGGAACATACTTGACAAGAGTGACAAAAACACATACATCAAACACAAGTTATTAGACTAACATAACCTAGTTCATTGTTTGTTGTTTTTCTTTTTGTGATCATGCCTAGCTCGCAACAAGGATCCCAACATGGCTCTCAACAAGAGGAGGTTCACCCACGCCTACCCTCAGACAATAGCATCACTAATCAACCAGATTTGGTGCACCTCATTAGGACCATGATTGAGAACAATGAGAACAACATTAGGACCATGAATGAGAACAATGAGAACAACATGAGGACTATGAATGAGAACCTTAGGACCTTGAGGGAGGACTTTTCTAGGTCCAGAAATGAGAACCAAGCTGCCATGAATGACACCTACAATGTCCTTGCTAGTAGACTAGCCACCCTTGAATCCAAAGGTACAAGACCTAGGACCCCACCCATGGTTTTCGGTACCCACTTTGAAGTTGGAGGATCTTCACGTCCCAACCCCCAAGCACCCTTGCCTACCCCAGATGTAACACGTAGAGCAAGATCACAACCACTAGGGCCAGACCCTTTTAGGAGGCCGGTAAGAGTCCATGACCCATCCATTCCTAGACCACCACCCATGGCACTTCCAAGGGAGTTTTCTGAACCTAACTCTCCCTACTCGAATGGGTATGATGATGAAATTTTTGATGAGTTTCAGGATGATAGGTACATGGGACATGATAGGTGGGAAAGGAGGCCAAGATTCCAAGGACAAGGGCAAGGACCTAGACAAAGAGAGGAAGATGGCATAGGCAAAGTGAAGGTCAAGATTCCAAGCTTTGAAGGGAAGTGTGATCCAGACTTATACATGACTTGGGAGAGGAAGATGGAGCAGATTTGGTCATGCCACAACTTTCAAGAGGTGAAGAAGGTGCAACTAGCCACCTTAGAGTTCCAAGACTTTGCCATGATATGGTGGGACAACCTAGTACAAGGGAGGAGGCAAAACCATCAACCTCCCATCCTCACATGGAATGAGATGAGGGCTGTCATGAGGGCAAGGTTTATACCTCACCATTATGCAAGAGAACTGAGGCAAAGGTTGGAGAATTTGAAGCAAGGAAGCATGACTGCGGAGGAAGCCTATAATGCCATGCAAGTGGCAATGATCAAGGCCAATGTGATTGAGAATGATGAGGCTACCAATGCTAGGTATCTAAGGGTTTTGAATCCTTCCATTGCCATGGAGGTGGACATGTATCCCTACACCACAAGTGTAGAACTTCTTCACAATGCCATCAAGGTGGAGAGGAAGTTGAAGGCTAAGTTTCTACAAAGTACCAAGCCTAGCACCCTTGGAAATACATGGAAGGGAAGGACAGTCCCTAGCACTCCATTTCAGCCCAAGGACTCCACACCCTCAAGGGAGCCTTACAAGGCTCAAGGGCATGCATTTCCTAAGCCCCAAGGCAATGCCTTGGGCACCCAAGGGAGTACTTCTAGACCCCCTCATGCATCTAATTCAGTACCTCCTAAGTCTAGTAACATTGAGTGTTTTAAGTGTAAAGGGAAGGGTCATTATATGAGAGATTGTCCTAACAAGAGGGTAATGGTCATTAATGCCTTAGGACAATGTGATTCCGAGAGTGATAATGAAGAGTGTGACCCTAATCTATTAATAGAAAATGAACATGACCTAGGAGATGAGAATGAAGAGATAGGATATGAACAAGGAGAGGTCTTAATTTGCAAAAGGTCTTTAAGTGTTCAAAGTGAACTAGTAGAAGACAACCAACGAGAGAACTTGTTTCATAGTAGGTGTGTAGTTAAGGAGAGAGTTTGTGACTTGATTATAGATGGAGGAAGTTGTTGCAACATTGCTAGCACTGAATTAGTCAATAAGCTTCAATTAACCTCAGTTTTGCATCCTAGGCCATACAAGTTGCATTGG
>NW_027367270.1:0-60033 GCF_046119375.1 Phyllobates terribilis | reverse complement strand
TTGAAAAACATGTTTTTCATATACCAGAAATGTTTGAAGCTACTGACTGAATGAAAGGAGCTGGCATCTCACTCTCTTTGAATCTTCTTTATCATGCTAGGATTAGCAGGAAAAAGCAAAAAATTTCAGAATTGCACCTTGCAATGTGGAGATATTACTGTTTGTGCATTTACAATATTCATTGATTTTTGCCATTGAAAAACATGTTTTTCATATACCAGAAATGTTTGAAGCTACTGACTGAATGAAAGGAGCTGGCATCTCAATCTCTTTGAATCTTCTTTATCATGCTAGGATTAACAGGAAAAAGCAAAAAATTTCAGAATTGCACCTTGCAATGTGGAGATATTACTGTTTGTGCATTTACAATATTCATTGATTTTTGCCATTGAAAAACATGTTTTTCATATACCAGAAATGTTTGAAGCTACTGACTGAATGAAAGGAGCTGGCATCTCACTCTCTTTGAATCTTCTTTATCATGCTAGGATTAACAGGAAAAGCTAAAAATTTCAGAATTGCACCGTGCAATGTGGAGATATTACTGTTTGTGCATTTACAATATTCATTGATTTTGCCATTGAAAAACATGTTTTTCATATACCAGAAATGTTTGAAGCTACTGACTGAATGAAAGGAGCTGGCATCTCACTCTCTTTGAATCTTCTTTATCATGCTAGGATTAGCAGGAAAAAGCAAAAAATTTCAGAATTGCACCTTGCAATGTGGAGATATTACTGTTTGTGCATTTACAATATTCATTGATTTTTGCCATTGAAAAACATGTTTTTCATATACCAGAAATGTTTGAAGCTACTGACTGAATGAAAGGAGCTGGCATCTCACTCTCTTTGAATCTTCTTTATCATGCTAGGATTAACAGGAAAAAGCTAAAAATTTCAGAATTGCACCGTGCAATGTGGAGATATTACTGTTTGTGCATTTACAATATTCATTGATTTTTGCCATTGAAAAACATGTTTTTCATATACCAGAAATGTTTGAAGCTACTGACTGAATGAAAGGAGCTGGCATCTCACTCTCTTTGAATCTTCTTTATCATGCTAGGATTAGCAGGAAAAAGCAAAAAATTTCAGAATTGCACCTTGCAATGTGGAGATATTACTGTTTGTGCATTTACAATATTCATTGATTTTTGCCATTGAAAAACATGTTTTTCATATACCAGAAATGTTTGAAGCTACTGACTGAATGAAAGGAGCTGGCATCTCACTCTCTTTGAATCTTCTTTATCATGCTAGGATTAACAGGAAAAAGCAAAAAATTTCAGAATTGCACCTTGCAATGTGGAGATATTACTGTTTGTGCATTTACAATATTCATTGATTTTTGCCATTGAAAAACATGTTTTTCATATACCAGAAATGTTTGAAGCTACTGACTGAATGAAAGGAGCTGGCATCTCACTCTCTTTGAATCTTCTTTATCATGCTAGGATTAGCAGGAAAAAGCAAAAAATTTCAGAATTGCACCTTGCAATGTGGAGATATTACTGTTTGTGCATTTACAATATTCATTGATTTTTGCCATTGAAAAACATGTTTTTCATATACCAGAAATGTTTGAAGCTACTGACTGAATGAAAGGAGCTGGCATCTCACTCTCTTTGAATCTTCTTTATCATGCTAGGATTAACAGGAAAAAGCTAAAAATTTCAGAATTGCACCGTGCAATGTGGAGATATTACTGTTTGTGCATTTACAATATTCATTGATTTTTGCCATTGAAAAACATGTTTTTCATATACCAGAAATGTTTGAAGCTACTGACTGAATGAAAGGAGCTGGCATCTCACTCTCTTTGAATCTTCTTTATCATGCTAGGATTAGCAGGAAAAAGCAAAAAATTTCAGAATTGCACCTTGCAATGTGGAGATATTACTGTTTGTGCATTTACAATATTCATTGATTTTTGCCATTGAAAAACATGTTTTTCATATACCAGAAATGTTTGAAGCTACTGACTGAATGAAAGGAGCTGGCATCTCACTCTCTTTGAATCTTCTTTATCATGCTAGGATTAACAGGAAAAAGCTAAAAATTTCAGAATTGCACCGTGCAATGTGGAGATATTACTGTTTGTGCATTTACAATATTCATTGATTTTTGCCATTGAAAAACATGTTTTCATATACCAGAAATGTTTGAAGCTACTGACTGAATGAAAGGAGCTGGCATCTCACTCTCTTTGAATCTTCTTTATCATGCTAGGATTAGCAGGAAAAAGCAAAAAATTTCAGAATTGCACCTTGCAATGTGGAGATATTACTGTTTGTGCATTTACAATATTCATTGATTTTTGCCATTGAAAAACATGTTTTTCATATACCAGAAATGTTTGAAGCTACTGACTGAATGAAAGGAGCTGGCATCTCACTCTCTTTGAATCTTCTTTATCATGCTAGGATTAACAGGAAAAAGCAAAAAATTTCAGAATTGCACCTTGCAATGTGGAGATATTACTGTTTGTGCATTTACAATATTCATTGATTTTTGCCATTGAAAAACATGTTTTTCATATACCAGAAATGTTTGAAGCTACTGACTGAATGAAAGGAGCTGGCATCTCACTCTCTTTGAATCTTCTTTATCATGCTAGGATTAACAGGAAAAATCTAAAAATTTCAGAATTGCACCGTGCAATGTGGAGATATTACTGTTTTTGCATTTACAATATTCATTGATTTTTGCCATTGAAAAACATGTTTTTCATATACCAGAAATGTTTGAAGCTACTGACTGAATGAAAGGAGCTGGCATCTCACTCTCTTTGAATCTTCTTTATCATGCTAGGATTAGCAGGAAAAAGCAAAAAATTTCAGAATTGCACCTTGCAATGTGGAGATATTACTGTTTGTGCATTTACAATATTCATTGATTTTTGCCATTGAAAAACATGTTTTTCATATACCAGAAATGTTTGAAGCTACTGACTGAATGAAAGGAGCTGGCATCTCACTCTCTTTGAATCTTCTTTATCATGCTAGGATTAACAGGAAAAAGCTAAAAATTTCAGAATTGCACCGTTAAATGTGGAGATATTACTGTTTGTGCATTTACAATATTCATTGATTTTTGCCATTGAAAAACATGTTTTTCATATACCAGAAATGTTTGAAGCTACTGACTGAATGAAAGGAGCTGGCATCTCACTCTCTTTGAATCTTCTTTATCATGCTAGGATTAGCAGGAAAAAGCAAAAAATTTCAGAATTGCACCTTGCAATGTGGAGATATTACTGTTTGTGCATTTACAATATTCATTGATTTTTGCCATTGAAAAACATGTTTTTCATATACCAGAAATGTTTGAAGCTACTGACTGAATGAAAGGAGCTGGCATCTCACTCTCTTTGAATCTTCTTTATCATGCTAGGATTAGCAGGAAAAAGCAAAAAATTTCAGAATTACACCTTGCAATGTGGAGATATTACTGTTTGTGCATTTACAATATTCATTGATTTTTGCCATTGAAAAACATGTTTTTCATATACCAGAAATGTTTGAAGCTACTGACTGAATGAAAGGAGCTGGCATCTCACTCTCTTTGAATCTTCTTTATCATGCTAGGATTAGCAGGAAAAAGCAAAAAATTTCAGAATTGCACCTTGCAATGTGGAGATATTACTGTTTGTGCATTTACAATATTCATTGATTTTTGCCATTGAAAAACATGTTTTTCATATACCAGAAATGTTTGAAGCTACTGACTGAATGAAAGGAGCTGGCATCTCACTCTCTTTGAATCTTCTTTATCATGCTAGGATTAACAGGAAAAAGCAAAAAATTTCAGAATTGCACCTTGCAATGTGGAGATATTACTGTTTGTGCATTTACAATATTCATTGATTTTTGCCATTGAAAAACATGTTTTTCATATACCAGAAATGTTTGAAGCTACTGACTGAATGAAAGGAGCTGGCATCTCACTCTCTTTGAATCTTCTTTATCATGCTAGGATTAACAGGAAAAAGCTAAAAATTTCAGAATTGCACCGTGCAATGTGGAGATATTACTGTTTGTGCATTTACAATATTCATTGATTTTTGCCATTGAAAAACATGTTTTTCATATACCAGAAATGTTTGAAGCTACTGACTGAATGAAAGGAGCTGGCATCTCACTCTCTTTGAATCTTCTTTATCATGCTAGGATTAGCAGGAAAAAGCAAAAAATTTCAGAATTGCACCTTGCAATGTGGAGATATTACTGTTTGTGCATTTACAATATTCATTGATTTTTGCCATTGAAAAACATGTTTTTCATATACCAGAAATGTTTGAAGCTACTGACTGAATGAAAGGAGCTGGCATCTCACTCTCTTTGAATCTTCTTTATCATGCTAGGATTAACAGGAAAAAGCTAAAAATTTCAGAATTGCACCGTGCAATGTGGAGATATTACTGTTTGTGCATTTACAATATTCATTGATTTTTGCCATTGAAAAACATGTTTTTCATATACCAGAAATGTTTGAAGCTTCTGACTGAATGAAAGGAGCTGGCATCTCACTCTCTTTGAATCTTCTTTATCATGCTAGGATTAGCAGGAAAAAGCAAAAAATTTCAGAATTGCACCTTGCAATGTGGAGATATTACTGTTTGTGCATTTACAATATTCATTGATTTTTGCCATTGAAAAACATGTTTTTCATATACCAGAAATGTTTGAAGCTACTGACTGAATGAAAGGAGCTGGCATCTCACTCTCTTTGAATCTTCTTTATCATGCTAGGATTAACAGGAAAAAGCTAAAAATTTCAGAATTGCACCGTGCAATGTGGAGATATTACTGTTTGTGCATTTACAATATTCATTGATTTTTGCCATTGAAAAACATGTTTTTCATATACCAGAAATGTTTGAAGCTACTGACTGAATGAAAGGAGCTGGCATCTCACTCTCTTTGAATCTTCTTTATCATGCTAGGATTAGCAGGAAAAAGCAAAAAATTTCAGAATTACACCTTGCAATGTGGAGATATTACTGTTTGTGCATTTACAATATTCATTGATTTTTGCCATTGAAAAACATGTTTTTCATATACCAGAAATGTTTGAAGCTACTGACTGAATGAAAGGAGCTGGCATCTCACTCTCTTTGAATCTTCTTTATCATGCTAGGATTAACAGGAAAAAGCAAAAAATTTCAGAATTGCACCTTGCAATGTGGAGATATTACTGTTTGTGCATTTACAATATTCATTGATTTTTGCCATTGAAAACATGTTTTTCATATACCAGAAATGTTTGAAGCTACTGACTGAATGAAAGGAGCTGGCATCTCACTCTCTTTGAATCTTCTTTATCATGCTAGGATTAACAGGAAAAAGCTAAAAATTTCAGAATTGCACCGTGCAATGTGGAGATATTACTGTTTGTGCATTTACAATATTCATTGATTTTTGCCATTGAAAAACATGTTTTTCATATACCAGAAATGTTTGAAGCTACTGACTGAATGAAAGGAGCTGGCATCTCACTCTCTTTGAATCTTCTTTATCATGCTAGGATTAGCAGGAAAAAGCAAAAAATTTCAGAATTGCACCTTGCAATGTGGAGATATTACTGTTTGTGCATTTACAATATTCATTGATTTTTGCCATTGAAAAACATGTTTTTCATATACCAGAAATGTTTTAAGCTACTGACTGAATGAAAGGAGCTGGCATCTCACTCTCTTTGAATCTTCTTTATCATGCTAGGATTAACAGGAAAAAGCTAAAAATTTCAGAATTGCACCGTGCAATGTGGAGATATTACTGTTTGTGCATTTACAATATTCATTGATTTTTGCCATTGAAAAACATGTTTTTCATATACCAGAAATGTTTGAAGCTACTGACTGAATGAAAGGAGCTGGCATCTCACTCTCTTTGAATCTTCTTTATCATGCTAGGATTAGCAGGAAAAAGCAAAAAATTTCAGAATTGCACCTTGCAATGTGGAGATATTACTGTTTGTGCATTTACAATATTCATTGATTTTTGCCATTGAAAAACATGTTTTTCATATACCAGAAATGTTTGAAGCTACTGACTGAATGAAAGGAGCTGGCATCTCACTCTCTTTGAATCTTCTTTATCATGCTAGGATTAGCAGGAAAAAGCAAAAAATTTCAGAATTGCACCTTGCAATGTGGAGATATTACTGTTTGTGCATTTACAATATTCATTGATTTTTGCCATTGAAAAAACATGTTTTTCATATACCAGAAATGTTTGAAGCTACTGACTGAATGAAAGGAGCTGGCATCTCACTCTCTTTGAATCTTCTTTATCATGCTAGGATTAACAGGAAAAAGCAAAAAATTTCAGAATTGCACCTTGCAATGTGGAGATATTACTGTTTGTGCATTTACAATATTCATTGATTTTTGCCATTGAAAAACATGTTTTTCATATACCAGAAATGTTTGAAGCTACTGACTGAATGAAAGGAGCTGGCATCTCACTCTCTTTGAATCTTCTTTATCATGCTAGGATTAACAGGAAAAAGCTAAAAATTCAGAATTGCACCGTGCAATGTGGAGATATTACTGTTTGTGCATTTACAATATTCATTGATTTTTGCCATTGAAAAACATGTTTTTCATATACCAGAAATGTTTGAAGCTACTGACTGAATGAAAGGAGCTGGCATCTCACTCTTTGAATCTTCTTTATCATGCTAGGATTAGCAGGAAAAAGCAAAAAATTTCAGAATTGCACCTTGCAATGTGGAGATATTACTGTTTGTGCATTTACAATATTCATTGATTTTTGCCATTGAAAAACATGTTTTTCATATACCAGAAATGTTTGAAGCTACTGACTGAATGAAAGGAGCTGGCATCTCACTCTCTTTGAATCTTCTTTATCATGCTAGGATTAACAGGAAAAAGCTAAAAATTTCAGAATTGCACCGTGCAATGTGGAGATATTACTGTTTGTGCATTTACAATATTCATTGATTTTTGCCATTGAAAAACATGTTTTTCATATACCAGAAATGTTTGAAGCTACTGACTGAATGAAAGGAGCTGGCATCTCACTCTCTTTGAATCTTCTTTATCATGCTAGGATTAGCAGGAAAAAGCAAAAAATTTCAGAATTGCACCTTGCAATGTGGAGATATTACTGTTTGTGCATTTACAATATTCATTGATTTTTGCCATTGAAAAACATGTTTTTCATATACCAGAAATGTTTGAAGCTACTGACTGAATGAAAGGAGCTGGCATCTCACTCTCTTTGAATCTTCTTTATCATGCTAGGATTAACAGGAAAAAGCTAAAAATTTCAGAATTGCACCGTGCAATGTGGAGATATTACTGTTTGTGCATTTACAATATTCATTGATTTTTGCCATTGAAAAACATGTTTTTCATATACCAGAAATGTTTGAAGCTACTGACTGAATGAAAGGAGCTGGCATCTCACTCTCTTTGAATCTTCTTTATCATGCTAGGATTAGCAGGAAAAAGCAAAAAATTTCAGAATTGCACCTTGCAATGTGGAGATATTACTGTTTGTGCATTTACAATATTCATTGATTTTTGCCATTGAAAAACATGTTTTTCATATACCAGAAATGTTTGAAGCTACTGACTGAATGAAAGGAGCTGACATCTCACTCTCTTTGAATCTTCTTTATCATGCTAGGATTAACAGGAAAAAGCAAAAAATTTCAGAATTGCACCTTGCAATGTGGAGATATTACTGTTTGTGCATTTACAATATTCATTGATTTTTGCCATTGAAAAACATGTTTTTCATATACCAGAAATGTTTGAAGCTACTGACTGAATGAAAGGAGCTGGCATCTCACTCTCTTTGAATCTTCTTTATCATGCTAGGATTAACAGGAAAAAGCTAAAAATTTCAGAATTGCACCGTGCAATGTGGAGATATTACTGTTTGTGCATTTACAATATTCATTGATTTTTGCCATTGAAAAACATGTTTTTCATATACCAGAAATGTTTGAAGCTACTGACTGAATGAAAGGAGCTGGCATCTCACTCTCTTTGAATCTTCTTTATCATGCTAGGATTAGCAGGAAAAAGCAAAAAATTTCAGAATTGAACCTTGCAATGTGGAGATATTACTGTTTGTGCATTTACAATATTCATTGATTTTTGCCATTGAAAAACATGTTTTTCATATACCAGAAATGTTTGAAGCTACTGACTGAATGAAAGGAGCTGGCATCTCACTCTCTTTGAATCTTCTTTATCATGCTAGGATTAACAGGAAAAAGCTAAAAATTTCAGAATTGCACCGTGCAATGTGGAGATATTACTGTTTGTGCATTTACAATATTCATTGATTTTTGCCATTGAAAAACATGTTTTTCATATACCAGAAATGTTTGAAGCTACTGACTGAATGAAAGGAGCTGGCATCTCACTCTCTTTGAATCTTCTTTATCATGCTAGGATTAGCAGGAAAAAGCAAAAATTTCAGAATTGCACCTTGCAATGTGGAGATATTACTGTTTGTGCATTTACAATATTCATTGATTTTTGCCATTGAAAACATGTTTTTCATATACCAGAAATGTTTGAAGCTACTGACTGAATGAAAGGAGCTGGCATCTCACTCTCTTTGAATCTTCTTTATCATGCTAGGATTAACAGGAAAAAGCAAAAAATTTCAGAATTGCACCTTGCAATGTGGAGATATTACTGTTTGTGCATTTACAATATTCATTGATTTTTGCCATTGAAAAACATGTTTTTCATATACCAGAAATGTTTGAAGCTACTGACTGAATGAAAGGAGCTGGCATCTCACTCTCTTTGAATCTTCTTTATCATGCCAGGATTAGCAGGAAAAAGCAAAAAATTTCAGAATTGCACCTTGCAATGTGGAGATATTACTGTTTGTGCATTTACAATATTCATTGATTTTTGCCATTGAAAAACATGTTTTTCATATACCAGAAATGTTTGAAGCTACTGACTGAATGAAAGGAGCTGGCATCTCACTCTCTTTGAATCTTCTTTATCATGCTAGGATTAACAGGAAAAAGCTAAAAATTTCAGAATTGCACCGTGCAATGTGGAGATATTACTGTTTGTGCATTTACAATATTCATTGATTTTTGCCATTGAAAAACGTCCAGAAATGTTTGAAGCTACTGACTGAATGAAAGGAGCTGGCATCTCACTCTCTTTGAATCTTCTTTATCATGCTAGGATTAGCAGGAAAAAGCAAAAAATTTCAGAATTGCACCTTGCAATGTGGAGATATTACTGTTTGTGCATTTACAATATTCATTGATTTTTGCCATTGAAAAACATCATGTTATTCATATACCAGAAATGTTTGAAGCTACTGACTGAATGAAAGGAGCTGGCATCTCACTCTCTTTGAATCTTCTTTATCATGCTAGGATTAGCAGGAAAAAGCAAAAAATTTCAGAATTGCACCTTGCAATGTGGAGATATTACTGTTTGTGCATTTACAATATTCATTGATTTTTGCCATTGAAAAACATGTTTTTCATATACCAGAAATGTTTGAAGCTACTGACTGAATGAAAGGAGCTGGCATCTCACTCTCTTTGAATCTTCTTTATCATGCTAGGATTAGCAGGAAAAAGCAAAAAATTTCAGAATTGCACCTTGCAATGTGGAGATATTACTGTTTGTGCATTTACAATATTCATTAATTTTTGCCATTGAAAAACGTCCAGAAATGTTTGAAGCTACTGACTGAATGAAAGGAGCTGGCATCTCACTCTCTTTGAATCTTCTTTATCATGCTAGGATTAACAGGAAAAAGCTAAAAATTTCAGAATTGCACCGTGCAATGTGGAGATATTACTGTTTGTGCATTTACAATATTCATTGATTTTTGCCATTGAAAAACATGTTTTTCATATACCAGAAATGTTTGAAGCTACTGACTGAATGAAAGGAGCTGGCATCTCACTCTCTTTGAATCTTCTTTATCATGCTAGGATTAGCAGGAAAAAGCAAAAAATTTCAGAATTGCACCTTGCAATGTGGAGATATTACTGTTTGTGCATTTACAATATTCATTGATTTTTGCCATTGAAAAACATGTTTTTCATATACCAGAAATGTTTGAAGCTACTGACTGAATGAAAGGAGCTGGCATCTCACTCTCTTTGAATCTTCTTTATCATGCTAGGATTAACAGGAAAAAGCAAAAAATTTCAGAATTGCACCTTGCAATGTGGAGATATTACTGTTTGTGCATTTACAATATTCATTGATTTTTGCCACTGAAAAACATGTTTTTCATATACCAGAAATGTTTGAAGCTACTGACTGAATGAAAGGAGCTGGCATCTCACTCTCTTTGAATCTTCTTTATCATGCTAGGATTAGCAGGAAAAAGCAAAAAATTTCAGAATTGCACCTTGCAATGTGGAGATATTACTGTTTGTGCATTTACAATATTCATTAATTTTTGCCATTGAAAAACGTCCAGAAATGTTTGAAGCTACTGACTGAATGAAAGGAGCTGGCATCTCACTCTCTTTGAATCTTCTTTATCATGCTAGGATTAGCAGGAAAAAGCAAAAAATTTCAGAATTGCACCTTGCAATGTGGAGATATTACTGTTTGTGCATTTACAATATTCATTGATTTTTGCCATTGAAAAACATGTTTTTCATATACCAGAAATGTTTGAAGCTACTGACTGAATGAAAGGAGCTGGCATCTCACTCTCTTTGAATCTTCTTTATCATGCTAGGATTAGCAGGAAAAAGCAAAAAATTTCAGAATTGCACCTTGCAATGTGGAGATATTACTGTTTGTGCATTTACAATATTCATTAATTTTTGCCATTGAAAAACGTCCAGAAATGTTTGAAGCTACTGACTGAATGAAAGGAGCTGGCATCTCACTCTCTTTGAATCTTCTTTATCATGCTAGGATTAACAGGAAAAAGCTAAAAATTTCAGAATTGCACCGTGCAATGTGGAGATATTACTGTTTGTGCATTTACAATATTCATTGATTTTTGCCATTGAAAAACATGTTTTTCATATACCAGAAATGTTTGAAGCTACTGACTGAATGAAAGGAGCTGGCATCTCACTCTCTTTGAATCTTCTTTATCATGCTAGGATTAGCAGGAAAAAGCAAAAAATTTCAGAATTGCACCTTGCAATGTGGAGATATTACTGTTTGTGCATTTACAATATTCATTGATTTTTGCCATTGAAAAACATGTTTTTCATATACCAGAAATGTTTGAAGCTACTGACTGAATGAAAGGAGCTGGCATCTCACTCTCTTTGAATCTTCTTTATCATGCTAGGATTAGCAGGAAAAAGCAAAAAATTTCAGAATTGCACCTTGCAATGTGGAGATATTACTGTTTGTGCATTTACAATATTCATTGATTTTTGCCATTGAAAAACATGTTTTTCATATACCAGAAATGTTTGAAGCTACTGACTGAATGAAAGGAGCTGGCATCTCACTCTCTTTGAATCTTCTTTATCATGCTAGGATTAACAGGAAAAAGCTAAAAATTTCAGAATTGCACCGTGCAATGTGGAGATATTACTGTTTGTGCATTTACAATATTCATTGATTTTTGCCATTGAAAAACATGTTTTTCATATACCAGAAATGTTTGAAGCTACTGACTGAATGAAAGGAGCTGGCATCTCACTCTCTTTGAATCTTCTTTATCATGCTAGGATTAGCAGGAAAAAGCAAAAAATTTCAGAATTGCACCTTGCAATGTGGAGATATTACTGTTTGTGCATTTACAATATTCATTAATTTTTGCCATTGAAAAACGTCCAGAAATGTTTGAAGCTACTGACTGAATGAAAGGAGCTGGCATCTCACTCTCTTTGAATCTTCTTTATCATGCTAGGATTAGCAGGAAAAAGCAAAAAATTTCAGAATTGCACCTTGCAATGTGGAGATATTACTGTTTGTGCATTTACAATATTCATTGATTTTTGCCATTGAAAAACGTCCAGAAATGTTTGAAGCTACTGACTGAATGAAAGGAGCTGGCATCTCACTCTCTTTGAATCTTCTTTATCATGCTAGGATTAGCAGGAAAAAGCAAAAAATTTCAGAATTGCACCTTGCAATGTGGAGATATTACTGTTTGTGCATTTACAATATTCATTGATTTTTGCCATTGAAAAACATGTTTTTCATATACCAGAAATGTTTGAAGCTACTGACTGAATGAAAGGAGCTGGCATCTCACTCTCTTTGAATCTTCTTTATCATGCTAGGATTAGCAGGAAAAAGCAAAAAATTTCAGAATTGCACCTTGCAATGTGGAGATATTACTGTTTGTGCATTTACAATATTCATTGATTTTTGCCATTGAAAAACATGTTTTTCATATACCAGAAATGTTTGAAGCTACTGACTGAATGAAAGGAGCTGGCATCTCACTCTCTTTGAATCTTCTTTATCATGCTAGGATTAGCAGGAAAAAGCAAAAAATTTCAGAATTGCACCTTGCAATGTGGAGATATTACTGTTTGTGCATTTACAATATTCATTGATTTTTGCCATTGAAAAACATGTTTTTCATATACCAGAAATGTTTGAAGCTACTGACTGAATGAAAGGAGCTGGCATCTCACTCTCTTTGAATCTTCTTTATCATGCTAGGATTAACAGGAAAAAGCTAAAAATTTCAGAATTGCACCGTGCAATGTGGAGATATTACTGTTTGTGCATTTACAATATTCATTGATTTTTGCCATTGAAAAACATGTTTTTCATATACCAGAAATGTTTGAAGCTACTGACTGAATGAAAGGAGCTGGCATCTCACTCTCTTTGAATCTTCTTTATCATGCTAGGATTAGCAGGAAAAAGCAAAAAATTTCAGAATTGCACCTTGCAATGTGGAGATATTACTGTTTGTGCATTTACAATATTCATTGATTTTTGCCATTGAAAAACATGTTTTTCATATACCAGAAATGTTTGAAGCTACTGACTGAATGAAAGGAGCTGGCATCTCACTCTCTTTGAATCTTCTTTATCATGCTAGGATTAGCAGGAAAAAGCAAAAAATTTCAGAATTGCACCTTGCAATGTGGAGATATTACTGTTTGTGCATTTACAATATTCATTGATTTTTGCCATTGAAAAACATGTTTTTCATATACCAGAAATGTTTGAAGCTACTGACTGAATGAAAGGAGCTGGCATCTCACTCTCTTTGAATCTTCTTTATCATGCTAGGATTAACAGGAAAAAGCTAAAAATTTCAGAATTGCACCGTGCAATGTGGAGATATTACTGTTTGTGCATTTACAATATTCATTGATTTTTGCCATTGAAAAACATGTTTTTCATATACCAGAAATGTTTGAAGCTACTGACTGAATGAAAGGAGCTGGCATCTCACTCTCTTTGAATCTTCTTTATCATGCTAGGATTAGCAGGAAAAAGCAAAAAATTTCAGAATTGCACCTTGCAATGTGGAGATATTACTGTTTGTGCATTTACAATATTCATTGATTTTTGCCATTGAAAAACATGTTTTTCATATACCAGAAATGTTTGAAGCTACTGACTGAATGAAAGGAGCTGGCATCTCACTCTCTTTGAATCTTCTTTATCATGCTAGGATTAACAGGAAAAAGCAAAAAATTTCAGAATTGCACCTTGCAATGTGGAGATATTACTGTTTGTGCATTTACAATATTCATTGATTTTTGCCATTGAAAAACATGTTTTTCATATACCAGAAATGTTTGAAGCTACTGACTGAATGAAAGGAGCTGGCATCTCACTCTTTGAATCTTCTTTATCATGCTAGGATTAGCAGGAAAAAGCAAACAATTTCAGAATTTCACCTTGCAATGTGGAGATATTACTGTTTGTGCATTTACAATATTCATTGATTTTTGCCATTGAAAAACATGTTTTTCATATACCAGAAATGTTTGAAGCTACTGACTGAATGAAAGGAGCTGGCATCTCACTCTCTTTGAATCTTCTTTATCATGCTAGGATTAACAGGAAAAAGCTAAAAATTTCAGAATTGCACCGTGCAATGTGGAGATATTACTGTTTGTGCATTTACAATATTCATTGATTTTTGCCATTGAAAAACATGTTTTTCATATACCAGAAATGTTTGAAGCTACTGACTGAATGAAAGGAGCTGGCATCTCACTCTCTTTGAATCTTCTTTATCATGCTAGGATTAGCAGGAAAAAGCAAAAAATTTCAGAATTGCACCTTGCAATGTGGAGATATTACTGTTTGTGCATTTACAATATTCATTGATTTTTGCCATTGAAAAACATGTTTTTCATATACCAGAAATGTTTGAAGCTACTGACTGAATGAAAGGAGCTGGCATCTCACTCTCTTTGAATCTTCTTTATCATGCTAGGATTAACAGGAAAAAGCAAAAAATTTCAGAATTGCACCTTGCAATGTGGAGATATTACTGTTTGTGCATTTACAATATTCATTGATTTTTGCCATTGAAAAACATGTTTTTCATATACCAGAAATGTTTGAAGCTACTGACTGAATGAAAGGAGCTGGCATCTCACTCTCTTTGAATCTTCTTTATCATGCTAGGATTAACAGGAAAAAGCAAAAAATTTCAGAATTGCACCTTGCAATGTGGAGATATTACTGTTTGTGCATTTACAATATTCATTGATTTTTGCCATTGAAAAACGTCCAGAAATGTTTGAAGCTACTGACTGAATGAAAGGAGCTGGCATCTCACTCTCTTTGAATCTTCTTTATCATGCTAGGATTAACAGGAAAAAGCTAAAAATTTCAGAATTGCACCGTGCAATGTGGAGATATTACTGTTTGTGCATTTACAATATTCATTGATTTTTGCCATTGAAAAACATGTTTTTCATATACCAGAAATGTTTGAAGCTACTGACTGAATGAAAGGAGCTGGCATCTCACTCTCTTTGAATCTTCTTTATCATGCTAGGATTAGCAGGAAAAAGCAAAACATTTCAGAATTGCACCTTGCAATGTGGAGATATTACTGTTTGTGCATTTACAATATTCATTGATTTTTGCCATTGAAAAACATGTTTTTCATATACCAGAAATGTTTGAAGCTACTGACTGAATGAAAGGAGCTGGCATCTCACTCTCTTTGAATCTTCTTTATCATGCTAGGATTAACAGGAAAAAGCAAAAAATTTCAGAATTGCACCTTGCAATGTGGAGATATTACTGTTTGTGCATTTACAATATTCATTGATTTTTGCCATTGAAAAACATGTTTTTCATATACCAGAAATGTTTGAAGCTACTGACTGAATGAAAGGAGCTGGCATCTCACTCTTTGAATCTTCTTTATCATGCTAGGATTAGCAGGAAAAAGCAAACAATTTCAGAATTGCACCTTGCAATGTGGAGATATTACTGTTTGTGCATTTACAATATTCATTGATTTTTGCCATTGAAAAACATGTTTTTCATATACCAGAAATGTTTGAAGCTACTGACTGAATGAAAGGAGCTGGCATCTCACTCTCTTTGAATCTTCTTTATCATGCTAGGATTAACAGGAAAAAGCTAAAAATTTCAGAATTGCACCGTGCAATGTGGAGATATTACTGTTTGTGCATTTACAATATTCATTGATTTTTGCCATTGAAAAACATGTTTTTCATATACCAGAAATGTTTGAAGCTACTGACTGAATGAAAGGAGCTGGCATCTCACTCTCTTTGAATCTTCTTTATCATGCTAGGATTAGCAGGAAAAAGCAAAAAATTTCAGAATTGCACCTTGCAATGTGGAGATATTACTGTTTGTGCATTTACAATATTCATTGATTTTTGCCATTGAAAAACATGTTTTTCATATACCAGAAATGTTTGAAGCTACTGACTGAATGAAAGGAGCTGGCATCTCACTCTCTTTGAATCTTCTTTATCATGCTAGGATTAACAGGAAAAAGCAAAAAATTTCAGAATTGCACCTTGCAATGTGGAGATATTACTGTTTGTGCATTTACAATATTCATTGATTTTTGCCATTGAAAAACATGTTTTTCATATACCAGAAATGTTTGAAGCTACTGACTGAATGAAAGGAGCTGGCATCTCACTCTCTTTGAATCTTCTTTATCATGCTAGGATTAACAGGAAAAAGCAAAAAATTTCAGAATTGCACCTTGCAATGTGGAGATATTACTGTTTGTGCATTTACAATATTCATTGATTTTTGCCATTGAAAAACGTCCAGAAATGTTTGAAGCTACTGACTGAATGAAAGGAGCTGGCATCTCACTCTCTTTGAATCTTCTTTATCATGCTAGGATTAACAGGAAAAAGCTAAAAATTTCAGAATTGCACCGTGCAATGTGGAGATATTACTGTTTGTGCATTTACAATATTCATTGATTTTTGCCATTGAAAAACATGTTTTTCATATACCAGAAATGTTTGAAGCTACTGACTGAATGAAAGGAGCTGGCATCTCACTCTCTTTGAATCTTCTTTATCATGCTAGGATTAGCAGGAAAAAGCAAAACATTTCAGAATTGCACCTTGCAATGTGGAGATATTACTGTTTGTGCATTTACAATATTCATTGATTTTTGCCATTGAAAAACATGTTTTTCATATACCAGAAATGTTTGAAGCTACTGACTGAATGAAAGGAGCTGGCATCTCACTCTCTTTGAATCTTCTTTATCATGCTAGGATTAACAAGAAAAAGCAAAAAATTTCAGAATTGCACCTTGCAATGTGGAGATATTACTGTTTGTGCATTTACAATATTCATTGATTTTTGCCATTGAAAAACATGTTTTTCATATACCAGAAATGTTTGAAGCTACTGACTGAATGAAAGGAGCTGGCATCTCACTCTCTTTGAATCTTCTTTATCATGCTAGGATTAACAGGAAAAAGCTAAAAATTTCAGAATTGCACCGTGCAATGTGGAGATATTACTGTTTGTGCATTTACAATATTCATTGATTTTTGCCATTGAAAAACATGTTTTTCATATACCAGAAATGTTTGAAGCTACTGACTGAATGAAAGGAGCTGGCATCTCACTCTCTTTGAATCTTCTTTATCATGCTAGGATTAGCAGGAAAAAGCAAAAAATTTCAGAATTGCACCTTGCAATGTGGAGATATTACTGTTTGTGCATTTACAATATTCATTGATTTTTGCCATTGAAAAACATGTTTTTCATATACCAGAAATGTTTGAAGCTACTGACTGAATGAAAGGAGCTGGCATCTCACTCTCTTTGAATCTTCTTTATCATGCTAGGATTAACAGGAAAAAGCTAAAAATTTCAGAATTGCACCGTGCAATGTGGAGATATTACTGTTTGTGCATTTACAATATTCATTGATTTTTGCCATTGAAAAACATGTTTTTCATATACCAGAAATGTTTGAAGCTACTGACTGAATGAAAGGAGCTGGCATCTCACTCTCTTTGAATCTTCTTTATCATGCTAGGATTAGCAGGAAAAAGCAAAAAATTTCAGAATTGCACCTTGCAATGTGGAGATATTACTGTTTGTGCATTTACAATATTCATTGATTTTTGCCATTGAAAAACATGTTTTTCATATACCAGAAATGTTTGAAGCTACTGACTGAATGAAAGGAGCTGGCATCTCACTCTCTTTGAATCTTCTTTATCATGCTAGGATTAGCAGGAAAAAGCAAAAAATTTCAGAATTGCACCTTGCAATGTGGAGATATTACTGTTTGTGCATTTACAATATTCATTAATTTTTGCCATTGAAAAACGTCCAGAAATGTTTGAAGCTACTGACTGAATGAAAGGAGCTGGCATCTCACTCTCTTTGAATCTTCTTTATCATGCTAGGATTAACAGGAAAAAGCTAAAAATTTCAGAATTGCACCGTGCAATGTGGAGATATTACTGTTTGTGCATTTACAATATTCATTGATTTTTGCCATTGAAAAACATGTTTTTCATATACCAGAAATGTTTGAAGCTACTGACTGAATGAAAGGAGCTGGCATCTCAATCTCTTTGAATCTTCTTTATCATGCTAGGATTAGCAGGAAAAAGCAAAAAATTTCAGAATTGCACCTTGCAATGTGGAGATATTACTGTTTGTGCATTTACAATATTCATTGATTTTTGCCATTGAAAAACATGTTTTTCATATACCAGAAATGTTTGAAGCTACTGACTGAATGAAAGGAGCTGGCATCTCACTCTCTTTGAATCTTCTTTATCATGCTAGGATTAACAGGAAAAAGCAAAAAATTTCAGAATTGCACCTTGCAATGTGGAGATATTACTGTTTGTGCATTTACAATATTCATTGATTTTTGCCATTGAAAAACATGTTTTTCATATACCAGAAATGTTTGAAGCTACTGACTGAATGAAAGGAGCTGGCATCTCACTCTCTTTGAATCTTCTTTATCATGCTAGGATTAGCAGGAAAAAGCAAAAAATTTCAGAATTGCACCTTGCAATGTGGAGATATTACTGTTTGTGCATTTACAATATTCATTAATTTTTGCCATTGAAAAACGTCCAGAAATGTTTGAAGCTACTGACTGAATGAAAGGAGCTGGCATCTCACTCTCTTTGAATCTTCTTTATCATGCTAGGATTAACAGGAAAAAGCTAAAAATTTCAGAATTGCACCGTGCAATGTGGAGATATTACTGTTTGTGCATTTACAATATTCATTGATTTTTGCCATTGAAAAACATGTTTTTCATATACCAGAAATGTTGGAAGCTACTGACTGAATGAAAGGAGCTGGCATCTCACTCTCTTTGAATCTTCTTTATCATGCTAGGATTAGCAGGAAAAAGCAAAAAATTTCAGAATTGCACCTTGCAATGTGGAGATATTACTGTTTGTGCATTTACAATATTCATTGATTTTTGCCATTGAAAAACATGTTTTTCATATACCAGAAATGTTTGAAGCTACTGACTGAATGAAAGGAGCTGGCATCTCACTCTCTTTGAATCTTCTTTATCATGCTAGGATTAACAGGAAAAAGCTAAAAATTTCAGAATTGCACCGTGCAATGTGGAGATATTACTGTTTGTGCATTTACAATATTCATTGATTTTTGCCATTGAAAAACATGTTTTTCATATACCAGAAATGTTTGAAGCTACTGACTGAATGAAAGGAGCTGGTATCTCACTCTCTTTGAATCTTCTTTATCATGCTAGGATTAGCAGGAAAAAGCAAAAAATTTCAGAATTGCACCTTGCAATATGGAGATATTACTGTTTGTGCATTTACAATATTCATTGATTTTTGCCATTGAAAAACATGTTTTACATATACCAGAAATGTTTGAAGATACTGACTGAATGAAAGGAGCTGGCATCTCACTCTCTTTGAATCTTCTTTATCATGCTAGGATTAACAGGAAAAAGCAAAAAATTTCAGAATTGCACCTTGCAATGTGGAGATATTACTGTTTGTGCATTTACAACATTCATTGATTTTTGCCATTGAAAAACATGTTTTTCATATACCAGAAATGTTTGAAGCTACTGACTGAATGAAAGGAGCTGGCATCTCACTCTCTTTGAATCTTCTTTATCATGCTAGGATTAGCAGGAAAAAGCAAAAAATTTCAGAATTGCACCTTGCAATGTGGAGATATTACTGTTTGTGCATTTACAATATTCATTAATTTTTGCCATTGAAAAACATCCAGAAATGTTTGAAGCTACTGACTGAATGAAAGGAGCTGGCATCTCACTCTCTTTGAATCTTCTTTATCATGCTAGGATTAACAGGAAAAAGCTAAAAATTTCAGAATTGCACCGTGCAATGTGGAGATATTACTGTTTGTGCATTTACAATATTCATTGATTTTTGCCATTGAAAAACATGTTTTTCATATACCAGAAATGTTTGAAGCTACTGACTGAATGAAAGGAGCTGGCATCTCACTCTCTTTGAATCTTCTTTATCATGCTAGGATTAGCAGGAAAAAGCAAAAAATTTCAGAATTGCACCTTGCAATGTGGAGATATTACTGTTTGTGCATTTACAATATTCATTGATTTTTGCCATTGAAAAACATGTTTTTCATATACCAGAAATGTTTGAAGCTACTGACTGAATGAAAGGAGCTGGCATCTCACTCTCTTTGAATCTTCTTTATCATGCTAGGATTAACAGGAAAAAGCAAAAAATTTCAGAATTGCACCTTGCAATGTGGAGATATTACTGTTTGTGCATTTACAATATTCATTGATTTTTGCCATTGAAAAACATGTTTTTCATATACCAGAAATGTTTGAAGCTACTGACTGAATGAAAGGAGCTGGCATCTCACTCTCTTTGAATCTTCTTTATCATGCTAGGATTAGCAGGAAAAAGCAAAAAATTTCAGAATTGCACCTTGCAATGTGGAGATATTACTGTTTGTGCATTTACAATATTCATTGATTTTTGCCATTGAAAAACATGTTTTTCATATACCAGAAATGTTTGAAGCTACTGACTGAATGAAAGGAGCTGGCATCTCACTCTCTTTGAATCTTCTTTATCATGCTAGGATTAACAGGAAAAAGCAAAAAATTTCAGAATTGCACCTTGCAATGTGGAGATTTTACTGTTTGTGCATTTACAATATTCATTGATTTTTGCCATTGAAAAACATGTTTTTCATATACCAGAAATGTTTGAAGCTACTGACTGAATGAAAGGAGCTGGCATCTCACTCTCTTTGAATCTTCTTTATCATGCTAGGATTAACAGGAAAAAGCTAAAAATTTCAGAATTGCACCGTGCAATGTGGAGATATTACTGTTTGTGCATTTACAATATTCATTGATTTTTGCCATTGAAAAACATGTTTTTCATATACCAGAAATGTTGGAAGCTACTGACTGAATGAAAGGAGCTGGCATGTCACTCTCTTTGAATCTTCTTTATCATGCTAGGATTAGCAGGAAAAAGCAAAAAATTTCAGAATTGCACCTTGCAATGTGGAGATATTACTGTTTGTGCATTTACAATATTCATTGATTTTTGCCATTGAAAAACATGTTTTTCATATACCAGAAATGTTTGAAGCTACTGACTGAATGAAAGGAGCTGGCATCTCACTCTCTTTGAATCTTCTTTATCATGCTAGGATTAACAGGAAAAAGCAAAAAATTTCAGAATTGCACCTTGCAATGTGGAGATATTACTGTTTGTGCATTTACAACATTCATTGATTTTTGCCATTGAAAAACATGTTTTTCATATACCAGAAATGTTTGAAGCTACTGACTGAATGAAAGGAGCTGGCATCTCACTCTCTTTGAATCTTCTTTATCATGCTAGGATTAGCAGGAAAAAGCAAAAAATTTCAGAATTGCACCTTGCAATGTGGAGATATTACTGTTTGTGCATTTACAATATTCATTGATTTTTGCCATTGAAAAACATGTTTTTCATATACCAGAAATGTTTGAAGCTACTGACTGAATGAAAGGAGCTGGCATCTCACTCTCTTTGAATCTTCTTTATCATGCTAGGATTAACAGGAAAAAGCTAAAAATTTCAGAATTGCACCGTGCAATGTGGAGATATTACTGTTTGTGCATTTACAATATTCATTGATTTTTGCCATTGAAAAACATGTTTTTCATATACCAGAAATGTTTGAAGCTACTGACTGAATGAAAGGAGCTGGTATCTCACTCTCTTTGAATCTTCTTTATCATGCTAGGATTAGCAGGAAAAAGCAAAAAATTTCAGAATTGCACCTTGCAATATGGAGATATTACTGTTTGTGCATTTACAATATTCATTGATTTTTGCCATTGAAAAACATGTTTTACATATACCAGAAATGTTTGAAGATACTGACTGAATGAAAGGAGCTGGCATCTCACTCTCTTTGAATCTTCTTTATCATGCTAGGATTAACAGGAAAAAGCAAAAAATTTCAGAATTGCACCTTGCAATGTGGAGATATTACTGTTTGTGCATTTACAACATTCATTGATTTTTGCCATTGAAAAACATGTTTTTCATATACCAGAAATGTTTGAAGCTACTGACTGAATGAAAGGAGCTGGCATCTCACTCTCTTTGAATCTTCTTTATCATGCTAGGATTAGCAGGAAAAAGCAAAAAATTTCAGAATTGCACCTTGCAATGTGGAGATATTACTGTTTGTGCATTTACAATATTCATTAATTTTTGCCATTGAAAAACATCCAGAAATGTTTGAAGCTACTGACTGAATGAAAGGAGCTGGCATCTCACTCTCTTTGAATCTTCTTTATCATGCTAGGATTAACAGGAAAAAGCTAAAAATTTCAGAATTGCACCGTGCAATGTGGAGATATTACTGTTTGTGCATTTACAATATTCATTGATTTTTGCCATTGAAAAACATGTTTTTCATATACCAGAAATGTTTGAAGCTACTGACTGAATGAAAGGAGCTGGCATCTCACTCTCTTTGAATCTTCTTTATCATGCTAGGATTAGCAGGAAAAAGCAAAAAATTTCAGAATTGCACCTTGCAATGTGGAGATATTACTGTTTGTGCATTTACAATATTCATTGATTTTTGCCATTGAAAAACATGTTTTTCATATACCAGAAATGTTTGAAGCTACTGACTGAATGAAAGGAGCTGGCATCTCACTCTCTTTGAATCTTCTTTATCATGCTAGGATTAACAGGAAAAAGCAAAAAATTTCAGAATTGCACCTTGCAATGTGGAGATATTACTGTTTGTGCATTTACAATATTCATTGATTTTTGCCATTGAAAAACATGTTTTTCATATACCAGAAATGTTTGAAGCTACTGACTGAATGAAAGGAGCTGGCATCTCACTCTCTTTGAATCTTCTTTATCATGCTAGGATTAGCAGGAAAAAGCAAAAAATTTCAGAATTGCACCTTGCAATGTGGAGATATTACTGTTTGTGCATTTACAATATTCATTGATTTTTGCCATTGAAAAACATGTTTTTCATATACCAGAAATGTTTGAAGCTACTGACTGAATGAAAGGAGCTGGCATCTCACTCTCTTTGAATCTTCTTTATCATGCTAGGATTAACAGGAAAAAGCAAAAAATTTCAGAATTGCACCTTGCAATGTGGAGATTTTACTGTTTGTGCATTTACAATATTCATTGATTTTTGCCATTGAAAAACATGTTTTTCATATACCAGAAATGTTTGAAGCTACTGACTGAATGAAAGGAGCTGGCATCTCACTCTCTTTGAATCTTCTTTATCATGCTAGGATTAACAGGAAAAAGCTAAAAATTTCAGAATTGCACCGTGCAATGTGGAGATATTACTGTTTGTGCATTTACAATATTCATTGATTTTTGCCATTGAAAAACATGTTTTTCATATACCAGAAATGTTTGAAGCTACTGACTGAATGAAAGGAGCTGGCATCTCACTCTCTTTGAATCTTCTTTATCATGCTAGGATTAGCAGGAAAAAGCAAAAAATTTCAGAATTGCACCTTGCAATGTGGAGATATTACTGTTTGTGCATTTACAATATTCATTGATTTTTGCCATTGAAAAACATGTTTTTCATATACCAGAAATGTTTGAAGCTACTGACTGAATGAAAGGAGCTGGCATCTCACTCTCTTTGAATCTTCTTTATCATGCTAGGATTAACAGGAAAAAGCTAAAAATTTCAGAATTGCACCGTGCAATGTGGAGATATTACTGTTTGTGCATTTACAATATTCATTGATTTTTGCCATTGAAAAACATGTTTTTCATATACCAGAAATGTTTGAAGCTACTGACTGAATGAAAGGAGCTGGCATCTCACTCTCTTTGAATCTTCTTTATCATGCTAGGATTAGCAGGAAAAAGCAAAAAATTTCAGAATTGCACCTTGCAATGTGGAGATATTACTGTTTGTGCATTTACAATATTCATTGATTTTTGCCATTGAAAAACATGTTTTTCATATACCAGAAATGTTTGAAGCTACTGACTGAATGAAAGGAGCTGGCATCTCACTCTCTTTGAATCTTCTTTATCATGCTAGGATTAGCAGGAAAAAGCAAAAAATTTCAGAATTGCACCTTGCAATGTGGAGATATTACTGTTTGTGCATTTACAATATTCATTGATTTTTGCCATTGAAAAACATGTTTTTCATATACCAGAAATGTTTGAAGCTACTGACTGAATGAAAGGAGCTGGCATCTCACTCTCTTTGAATCTTCTTTATCATGCTAGGATTAACAGGAAAAAGCAAAAAATTTCAGAATTGCACCTTGCAATGTGGAGATATTACTGTTTGTGCATTTACAATATTCATTGATTTTTGCCATTGAAAAACATGTTTTTCATATACCAGAAATGTTTGAAGCTACTGACTGAATGAAAGGAGCTGGCATCTCACTCTCTTTGAATCTTCTTTATCATGCTAGGATTAACAGGAAAAAGCTAAAAATTTCAGAATTGCACCGTGCAATGTGGAGATATTACTGTTTGTGCATTTACAATATTCATTGATTTTTGCCATTGAAAAACATGTTTTTCATATACCAGAAATGTTTGAAGCTACTGACTGAATGAAAGGAGCTGGCATCTCACTCTCTTTGAATCTTCTTTATCATGCTAGGATTAGCAGGAAAAAGCAAAAAATTTCAGAATTGCACCTTGCAATGTGGAGATATTACTGTTTGTGCATTTACAATATTCATTGATTTTTGCCATTGAAAAACATGTTTTTCATATACCAGAAATGTTTGAAGCTACTGACTGAATGAAAGGAGCTGGCATCTCACTCTCTTTGAATCTTCTTTATCATGCTAGGATTAACAGGAAAAAGCTAAAAATTTCAGAATTGCACCGTGCAATGTGGAGATATTACTGTTTGTGCATTTACAATATTCATTGATTTTTGCCATTGAAAAACATGTTTTTCATATACCAGAAATGTTTGAAGCTACTGACTGAATGAAAGGAGCTGGCATCTCACTCTCTTTGAATCTTCTTTATCATGCTAGGATTAGCAGGAAAAAGCAAAAAATTTCAGAATTGCACCTTGCAATGTGGAGATATTACTGTTTGTGCATTTACAATATTCATTGATTTTTGCCATTGAAAAACATGTTTTTCATATACCAGAAATGTTTGAAGCTACTGACTGAATGAAAGGAGCTGGCATCTCACTCTCTTTGAATCTTCTTTATCATGCTAGGATTAACAGGAAAAAGCTAAAAATTTCAGAATTGCACCGTGCAATGTGGAGATATTACTGTTTGTGCATTTACAATATTCATTGATTTTTGCCATTGAAAAACATGTTTTTCATATACCAGAAATGTTGGAAGCTACTGACTGAATGAAAGGAGCTGGCATGTCACTCTCTTTGAATCTTCTTTATCATGCTAGGATTAGCAGGAAAAAGCAAAAAATTTCAGAATTGCACCTTGCAATGTGGAGATATTACTGTTTGTGCATTTACAATATTCATTGATTTTTGCCATTGAAAAACATGTTTTTCATATACCAGAAATGTTTGAAGCTACTGACTGAATGAAAGGAGCTGGCATCTCACTCTCTTTGAATCTTCTTTATCATGCTAGGATTAACAGGAAAAAGCTAAAAATTTCAGAATTGCACCGTGCAATGTGGAGATATTACTGTTTGTGCATTTACAATATTCATTGATTTTTGCCATTGAAAAACATGTTTTTCATATACCAGAAATGTTTGAAGCTACTGACTGAATGAAAGGAGCTGGCATCTCACTCTCTTTGAATCTTCTTTATCATGCTAGGATTAGCAGGAAAAAGCAAAAAATTTCAGAATTGCACCTTGCAATGTGGAGATATTACTGTTTGTGCATTTACAATATTCATTGATTTTTGCCATTGAAAAACATGTTTTTCATATACCAGAAATGTTTGAAGCTACTGACTGAATGAAAGGAGCTGGCATCTCACTCTCTTTGAATCTTCTTTATCATGCTAGGATTAACAGGAAAAAGCTAAAAATTTCAGAATTGCACCGTGCAATGTGGAGATATTACTGTTTGTGCATTTACAATATTCATTGATTTTTGCCATTGAAAAACATGTTTTTCATATACCAGAAATGTTTGAAGCTACTGACTGAATGAAAGGAGCTGGCATCTCACTCTCTTTGAATCTTCTTTATCATGCTAGGATTAGCAGGAAAAAGCAAAAAATTTCAGAATTGCACCTTGCAATGTGGAGATATTACTGTTTGTGCATTTACAATATTCATTGATTTTTGCCATTGAAAAACGTTTTTCATATACCAGAAATGTTTGAAGCTACTGACTGAATGAAAGGAGCTGGCATCTCACTCTCTTTGAATCTTCTTTATCATGCTAGGATTAACAGGAAAAAGCTAAAAATTTCAGAATTGCACCGTGCAATGTGGAGATATTACTGTTTGTGCATTTACAATATTCATTGATTTTTGCCATTGAAAAACATGTTTTTCATATACCAGAAATGTTTGAAGCTACTGACTGAATGAAAGGAACTGGCATCTCACTCTCTTTGAATCTTCTTTATCATGCTAGGATTAGCAGGAAAAAGCAAAAAATTTCAGAATTGCACCTTGCAATGTGGAGATATTACTGTTTGTGCATTTACAATATTCATTGATTTTTGCCATTGAAAAACATGTTTTTCATATACCAGAAATGTTTGAAGCTACTGACTGAATGAAAGGAGCTGGCATCTCACTCTCTTTGAATCTTCTTTATCATGCTAGGATTAGCAGGAAAAAGCAAAAAATTTCAGAATTGCACCTTGCAATGTGGAGATATTACTGTTTGTGCATTTACAATATTCATTGATTTTTGCCATTGAAAAACATGTTTTTCATATACCAGAAATGTTTGAAGCTACTGACTGAATGAAAGGAGCTGGCATCTCACTCTCTTTGAATCTTCTTTATCATGCTAGGATTAACAGGAAAAAGCAAAAAATTTCAGAATTGCACCTTGCAATGTGGAGATATTACTGTTTGTGCATTTACAATATTCATTGATTTTTGCCATTGAAAAACATGTTTTTCATATACCAGAAATGTTTGAAGCTACTGACTGAATGAAAGGAGCTGGCATCTCACTCTCTTTGAATCTTCTTTATCATGCTAGGATTAGCAGGAAAAAGCAAAAAATTTCAGAATTGCACCTTGCAATGTGGAGATATTACTGTTTGTGCATTTACAATATTCATTGATTTTTGCCATTGAAAAACATGTTTTTCATATACCAGAAATGTTTGAAGATACTGACTGAATGAAAGGAGCTGGCATCTCACTCTCTTTGAATCTTCTTTATCATGCTAGGATTAACAGGAAAAAGCAAAAAATTTCAGAATTGCACCTTGCAATGTGGAGATATTACTGTTTGTGCATTTACAACATTCATTGATTTTTGCCATTGAAAAACATGTTTTTCATATACCAGAAATGTTTGAAGCTACTGACTGAATGAAAGGAGCTGGCATCTCACTCTCTTTGAATCTTCTTTATCATGCTAGGATTAGCAGGAAAAAGCAAAAAATTTCAGAATTGCACCTTGCAATGTGGAGATATTACTGTTTGTGCATTTACAATATTCATTAATTTTTGCCATTGAAAAACATCCAGAAATGTTTGAAGCTACTGACTGAATGAAAGGAGCTGGCATCTCACTCTCTTTGAATCTTCTTTATCATGCTAGGATTAACAGGAAAAAGCTAAAAATTTCAGAATTGCACCGTGCAATGTGGAGATATTACTGTTTGTGCATTTACAATATTCATTGATTTTTGCCATTGAAAAACATGTTTTTCATATACCAGAAATGTTTGAAGCTACTGACTGAATGAAAGGAGCTGGCATCTCACTCTCTTTGAATCTTCTTTATCATGCTAGGATTAGCAGGAAAAAGCAAAAAATTTCAGAATTGCACCTTGCAATGTGGAGATATTACTGTTTGTGCATTTACAATATTCATTGATTTTTGCCATTGAAAAACATGTTTTTCATATACCAGAAATGTTTGAAGCTACTGACTGAATGAAAGGAGCTGGCATCTCACTCTCTTTGAATCTTCTTTATCATGCTAGGATTAACAGGAAAAAGCAAAAAATTTCAGAATTGCACCTTGCAATGTGGAGATATTACTGTTTGTGCATTTACAATATTCATTGATTTTTGCCATTGAAAAACATGTTTTTCATATACCAGAAATGTTTGAAGCTACTGACTGAATGAAAGGAGCTGGCATCTCACTCTCTTTGAATCTTCTTTATCATGCTAGGATTAGCAGGAAAAAGCAAAAAATTTCAGAATTGCACCTTGCAATGTGGAGATATTACTGTTTGTGCATTTACAATATTCATTGATTTTTGCCATTGAAAAACATGTTTTTCATATACCAGAAATGTTTGAAGCTACTGACTGAATTAAAGGAGCTGGCATCTCACTCTCTTTGAATCTTCTTTATCATGCTAGGATTAACAGGAAAAAGCAAAAAATTTCAGAATTGCACCTTGCAATGTGGAGATTTTACTGTTTGTGCATTTACAATATTCATTGATTTTTGCCATTGAAAAACATGTTTTTCATATACCAGAAATGTTTGAAGCTACTGACTGAATGAAAGGAGCTGGCATCTCACTCTCTTTGAATCTTCTTTATCATGCTAGGATTAACAGGAAAAAGCTAAAAATTTCAGAATTGCACCGTGCAATGTGGAGATATTACTGTTTGTGCATTTACAATATTCATTGATTTTTGCCATTGAAAAACATGTTTTTCATATACCAGAAATGTTTGAAGCTACTGACTGAATGAAAGGAGCTGGCATCTCACTCTCTTTGAATCTTCTTTATCATGCTAGGATTAGCAGGAAAAAGCAAAAAATTTCAGAATTGCACCTTGCAATGTGGAGATATTACTGTTTGTGCATTTACAATATTCATTGATTTTTGCCATTGAAAAACATGTTTTTCATATACCAGAAATGTTTGAAGCTACTGACTGAATGAAAGGAGCTGGCATCTCACTCTCTTTGAATCTTCTTTATCATGCTAGGATTAACAGGAAAAAGCTAAAAATTTCAGAATTGCACCGTGCAATGTGGAGATATTACTGTTTGTGCATTTACAATATTCATTGATTTTTGCCATTGAAAAACATGTTTTTCATATACCAGAAATGTTTGAAGCTACTGACTGAATGAAAGGAGCTGGCATCTCACTCTCTTTGAATCTTCTTTATCATGCTAGGATTAGCAGGAAAAAGCAAAAAATTTCAGAATTGCACCTTGCAATGTGGAGATATTACTGTTTGTGCATTTACAATATTCATTGATTTTTGCCATTGAAAAACATGTTTTTCATATACCAGAAATGTTTGAAGCTACTGACTGAATGAAAGGAGCTGGCATCTCACTCTCTTTGAATCTTCTTTATCATGCTAGGATTAGCAGGAAAAAGCAAAAAATTTCAGAATTGCACCTTGCAATGTGGAGATATTACTGTTTGTGCATTTACAATATTCATTGATTTTTGCCATTGAAAAACATGTTTTTCATATACCAGAAATGTTTGAAGCTACTGACTGAATGAAAGGAGCTGGCATCTCACTCTCTTTGAATCTTCTTTATCATGCTAGGATTAACAGGAAAAAGCAAAAAATTTCAGAATTGCACCTTGCAATGTGGAGATATTACTGTTTGTGCATTTACAATATTCATTGATTTTTGCCATTGAAAAACATGTTTTTCATATACCAGAAATGTTTGAAGCTACTGACTGAATGAAAGGAGCTGGCATCTCACTCTCTTTGAATCTTCTTTATCATGCTAGGATTAACAGGAAAAAGCTAAAAATTTCAGAATTGCACCGTGCAATGTGGAGATATTACTGTTTGTGCATTTACAATATTCATTGATTTTTGCCATTGAAAAACATGTTTTTCATATACCAGAAATGTTTGAAGCTACTGACTGAATGAAAGGAGCTGGCATCTCACTCTCTTTGAATCTTCTTTATCATGCTAGGATTAGCAGGAAAAAGCAAAAAATTTCAGAATTGCACCTTGCAATGTGGAGATATTACTGTTTGTGCATTTACAATATTCATTGATTTTTGCCATTGAAAAACATGTTTTTCATATACCAGAAATGTTTGAAGCTACTGACTGAATGAAAGGAGCTGGCATCTCACTCTCTTTGAATCTTCTTTATCATGCTAGGATTAACAGGAAAAAGCTAAAAATTTCAGAATTGCACCGTGCAATGTGGAGATATTACTGTTTGTGCATTTACAATATTCATTGATTTTTGCCATTGAAAAACATGTTTTTCATATACCAGAAATGTTTGAAGCTACTGACTGAATGAAAGGAGCTGGCATCTCACTCTCTTTGAATCTTCTTTATCATGCTAGGATTAGCAGGAAAAAGCAAAAAATTTCAGAATTGCACCTTGCAATGTGGAGATATTACTGTTTGTGCATTTACAATATTCATTGATTTTTGCCATTGAAAAACATGTTTTTCATATACCAGAAATGTTTGAAGCTACTGACTGAATGAAAGGAGCTGGCATCTCACTCTCTTTGAATCTTCTTTATCATGCGAGGATTAACAGGAAAAAGCAAAAAATTTCAGAATTGCACCTTGCAATGTGGAGATATTACTGTTTGTGCATTTACAATATTCATTGATTTTTGCCATTGAAAAACATGTTTTTCATATACCAGAAATGTTTGAAGCTACTGACTGAATGAAAGGAGCTGGCATCTCACTCTCTTTGAATCTTCTTTATCATGCTAGGATTAACAGGAAAAAGCTAAAAATTTCAGAATTGCACCGTGCAATGTGGAGATATTACTGTTTGTGCATTTACAATATTCATTGATTTTTGCCATTGAAAAACATGTTTTTCATATACCAGAAATGTTGGAAGCTACTGACTGAATGAAAGGAGCTGGCATGTCACTCTCTTTGAATCTTCTTTCTCATGCTAGGATTAGCAGGAAAAAGCAAAAAATTTCAGAATTGCACCTTGCAATGTGGAGATATTACTGTTTGTGCATTTACAATATTCATTGATTTTTGCCATTGAAAAACATGTTTTTCATATACCAGAAATATTTGAAGCTACTGACTGAATGAAAGGAGCTGGCATCTCACTCTCTTTGAATCTTCTTTATCATGCTAGGATTAACAGGAAAAAGCTAAAAATTTCAGAATTGCACCGTGCAATGTGGAGATATTACTGTTTGTGCATTTACAATATTCATTGATTTTTGCCATTGAAAAACATGTTTTTCATATACCAGAAATGTTTGAAGCTACTGACTGAATGAAAGGAGCTGGCATCTCACTCTCTTTGAATCTTCTTTATCATGCTAGGATTAGCAGGAAAAAGCAAAAAATTTCAGAATTGCACCTTGCAATGTGGAGATATTACTGTTTGTGCATTTACAATATTCATTGATTTTTGCCATTGAAAAACATGTTTTTCATATACCAGAAATGTTTGAAGCTACTGACTGAATGAAAGGAGCTGGCATCTCACTCTCTTTGAATCTTCTTTATCATGCTAGGATTAACAGGAAAAAGCTAAAAATTTCAGAATTGCACCGTGCAATGTGGAGATATTACTGTTTGTGCATTTACAATATTCATTGATTTTTGCCATTGAAAAACATGTTTTTCATATACCAGAAATGTTTGAAGCTACTGACTGAATGAAAGGAGCTGGCATCTCACTCTCTTTGAATCTTCTTTATCATGCTAGGATTAGCAGGAAAAAGCAAAAAATTTCAGAATTGCACCTTGCAATGTGGAGATATTACTGTTTGTGCATTTACAATATTCATTGATTTTTGCCATTGAAAAACGTTTTTCATATACCAGAAATGTTTGAAGCTACTGACTGAATGAAAGGAGCTGGCATCTCACTCTCTTTGAATCTTCTTTATCATGCTAGGATTAACAGGAAAAAGCTAAAAATTTCAGAATTGCACCGTGCAATGTGGAGATATTACTGTTTGTGCATTTACAATATTCATTGATTTTTGCCATTGAAAAACATGTTTTTCATATACCAGAAATGTTTGAAGCTACTGACTGAATGAAAGGAGCTGGCATCTCACTCTCTTTGAATCTTCTTTATCATGCTAGGATTAGCAGGAAAAAGCAAAAAATTTCAGAATTGCACCTTGCAATGTGGAGATATTACTGTTTGTGCATTTACAATATTCATTGATTTTTGCCATTGAAAAACATGTTTTTCATATACCAGAAATGTTTGAAGCTACTGACTGAATGAAAGGAGCTGGCATCTCACTCTCTTTGAATCTTCTTTATCATGCTAGGATTAGCAGGAAAAAGCAAAAAATTTCAGAATTGCACCTTGCAATGTGGAGATATTACTGTTTGTGCATTTACAATATTCATTGATTTTTGCCATTGAAAAACATGTTTTTCATATACCAGAAATGTTTGAAGCTACTGACTGAATGAAAGGAGCTGGCATCTCACTCTCTTTGAATCTTCTTTATCATGCTAGGATTAACAGGAAAAAGCAAAAAATTTCAGAATTGCACCTTGCAATGTGGAGATATTACTGTTTGTGCATTTACAATATTCATTGATTTTTGCCATTGAAAAACATGTTTTTCATATACCAGAAATGTTTGAAGCTACTGACTGAATGAAAGGAGCTGGCATCTCACTCTCTTTGAATCTTCTTTATCATGCTAGGATTAACAGGAAAAAGCTAAAAATTTCAGAATTGCACCGTGCAATGTGGAGATATTACTGTTTGTGCATTTACAATATTCATTGATTTTTGCCATTGAAAAACATGTTTTTCATATACCAGAAATGTTTGAAGCTACTGACTGAATGAAAGGAGCTGGCATCTCACTCTCTTTGAATCTTCTTTATCATGCTAGGATTAGCAGGAAAAAGCAAAAAATTTCAGAATTGCACCTTGCAATGTGGAGATATTACTGTTTGTGCATTTACAATATTCATTGATTTTTGCCATTGAAAAACATGTTTTTCATATACCAGAAATGTTTGAAGCTACTGACTGAATGAAAGGAGCTGGCATCTCACTCTCTTTGAAGCTTCTTTATCATGCTAGGATTAACAGGAAAAAGCTAAAAATTTCAGAATTGCACCGTGCAATGTGGAGATATTACTGTTTGTGCATTTACAATATTCATTGATTTTTGCCATTGAAAAACATGTTTTTCATATACCAGAAATGTTTGAAGCTACTGACTGAATGAAAGGAGCTGGCATCTCACTCTCTTTGAATCTTCTTTATCATGCTAGGATTAGCAGGAAAAAGCAAAAAATTTCAGAATTGCACCTTGCAATGTGGAGATATTACTGTTTGTGCATTTACAATATTCATTGATTTTTGCCATTGAAAAACATGTTTTTCATATACCAGAAATGTTTGAAGCTACTGACTGAATGAAAGGAGCTGGCATCTCACTCTCTTTGAATCTTCTTTATCATGCTAGGATTAACAGGAAAAAGCAAAAAATTTCAGAATTGCACCTTGCAATGTGGAGATATTACTGTTTGTGCATTTACAATATTCATTGATTTTTGCCATTGAAAAACATGTTTTTCATATACCAGAAATGTTTGAAGCTACTGACTGAATGAAAGGAGCTGGCATCTCACTCTCTTTGAATCTTCTTTATCATGCTAGGATTAACAGGAAAAAGCTAAAAATTTCAGAATTGCACCGTGCAATGTGGAGATATTACTGTTTGTGCATTTACAATATTCATTGATTTTTGCCATTGAAAAACATGTTTTTCATATACCAGAAATGTTTGAAGCTACTGACTGAAAGGAGCTGGCATCTCACTCTCTTTGAATCTTCTTTATCATGCTAGGATTAGCAGGAAAAAGCAAAAAATTTCAGAATTGCACCTTGCAATGTGGAGATATTACTGTTTGTGCATTTACAATATTCATTGATTTTTGCCATTGAAAAACATGTTTTTCATATACCAGAAATGTTTGAAGCTACTGACTGAATGAAAGGAGCTGGCATCTCACTCTCTTTGAATCTTCTTTATCATGCTAGGATTAACAGGAAAAAGCTAAAAATTTCAGAATTGCACCGTGCAATGTGGAGATATTACTGTTTGTGCATTTACAATATTCATTGATTTTTGCCATTGAAAAACATGTTTTTCATATACCAGAAATGTTTGAAGCTACTGACTGAATGAAAGGAGCTGGCATCTCACTCTCTTTGAATCTTCTTTATCATGCTAGGATTAGCAGGAAAAAGCAAAAAATTTCAGAATTGCACCTTGCAATGTGGAGATATTACTGTTTGTGCATTTACAATATTCATTGATTTTTGCCATTGAAAAACATGTTTTTCATATACCAGAAATGTTTGAAGCTACTGACTGAATGAAAGGAGCTGGCATCTCACTCTCTTTGAATCTTCTTTATCATGCTAGGATTAACAGGAAAAAGCTAAAAATTTCAGAATTGCACCGTGCAATGTGGAGATATTACTGTTTGTGCATTTACAATATTCATTGATTTTTGCCATTGAAAAACATGTTTTTCATATACCAGAAATGTTTGAAGCTACTGACTGAATGAAAGGAGCTGGCATCTCACTCTCTTTGAATCTTCTTTATCATGCTAGGATTAGCAGGAAAAAGCAAAAAATTTCAGAATTGCACCTTGCAATGTGGAGATATTACTGTTTGTGCATTTACAATATTCATTGATTTTTGCCATTGAAAAACATGTTTTTCATATACCAGAAATGTTTGAAGCTACTGACTGAATGAAAGGAGCTGGCATCTCACTCTCTTTGAATCTTCTTTATCATGCTAGGATTAACAGGAAAAAGCAAAAAATTTCAGAATTGCACCTTGCAATGTGGAGATATTACTGTTTGTGCATTTACAATATTCATTGATTTTTGCCATTGAAAAACATGTTTTTCATATACCAGAAATGTTTGAAGCTACTGACTGAATGAAAGGAGCTGGCATCTCACTCTCTTTGAATCTTCTTTATCATGCTAGGATTAACAGGAAAAAGCTAAAAATTTCAGAATTGCACCGTGCAATGTGGAGATATTACTGTTTGTGCATTTACAATATTCATTGATTTTTGCCATTGAAAAACATGTTTTTCATATACCAGAAATGTTTGAAGCTACTGACTGAATGAAAGGAGCTGGCATCTCACTCTCTTTGAATCTTCTTTATCATGCTAGGATTAGCAGGAAAAAGCAAAAAATTTCAGAATTGCACCTTGCAATGTGGAGATATTACTGTTTGTGCATTTACAATATTCATTGATTTTTGCCATTGAAAAACATGTTTTTCATATACCAGAAATGTTTGAAGATACTGACTGAATGAAAGGAGCTGGCATCTCACTCTCTTTGAATCTTCTTTATCATGCTAGGATTAACAGGAAAAAGCAAAAAATTTCAGAATTGCACCTTGCAATGTGGAGATATTACTGTTTGTGCATTTACAACATTCATTGATTTTTGCCATTGAAAAACATGTTTTTCATATACCAGAAATGTTTGAAGCTACTGACTGAATGAAAGGAGCTGGCATCTCACTCTCTTTGAATCTTCTTTATCATGCTAGGATTAGCAGGAAAAAGCAAAAAATTTCAGAATTGCACCTTGCAATGTGGAGATATTACTGTTTGTGCATTTACAATATTCATTAATTTTTGCCATTGAAAAACATCCAGAAATGTTTGAAGCTACTGACTGAATGAAAGGAGCTGGCATCTCACTCTCTTTGAATCTTCTTTATCATGCTAGGATTAACAGGAAAAAGCAAAAAATTTCAGAATTGCACCTTGCAATGTGGAGATATTACTGTTTGTGCATTTACAATATTCATTGATTTTTGCCATTGAAAAACATGTTTTTCATATACCAGAAATGTTTGAAGCTACTGACTGAATGAAAGGAGCTGGCATCTCACTCTCTTTGAATCTTCTTTATCATGCTAGGATTAACAGGAAAAAGCAAAAAATTTCAGAATTGCACCTTGCAATGTGGAGATATTACTGTTTGTGCATTTACAATATTCATTGATTTTTGCCATTGAAAAACATGTTTTTCATATACCAGAAATGTTTGAAGCTACTGACTGAATGAAAGGAGCTGGCATCTCACTCTCTTTGAATCTTCTTTATCATGCTAGGATTAGCAGGAAAAAGCAAAAAATTTCAGAATTGCACCTTGCAATGTGGAGATATTACTGTTTGTGCATTTACAATATTCATTGATTTTTGCCATTGAAAAACATGTTTTTCATATACCAGAAATGTTTGAAGCTACTGACAATGAAAGGAGCTGGCATCTCACTCTCTTTGAATCTTCTTTATCATGCTAGGATTAACAGGAAAAAGCAAAAAATTTCAGAATTGCACCTTGCAATGTGGAGATTTTACTGTTTGTGCATTTACAATATTCATTGATTTTTGCCATTGAAAAACATGTTTTTCATATACCAGAAATGTTTGAAGCTACTGACTGAATGAAAGGAGCTGGCATCTCACTCTCTTTGAATCTTCTTTATCATGCTAGGATTAGCAGGAAAAAGCAAAAAATTTCAGAATTGCACCTTGCAATGTGGAGATATTACTGTTTGTGCATTTACAATATTCATTGATTTTTGCCATTGAAAAACATGTTTTTCATATACCAGAAATGTTTGAAGCTACTGACTGAATGAAAGGAGCTGGCATCTCACTCTCTTTGAATCTTCTTTATCATGCTAGGATTAACAGGAAAAAGCTAAAAATTTCAGAATTGCACCGTGCAATGTGGAGATATTACTGTTTGTGCATTTACAATATTCATTGATTTTTGCCATTGAAAAACATGTTTTTCATATACCAGAAATGTTTGAAGCTACTGACTGAATGAAAGGAGCTGGCATCTCACTCTCTTTGAATCTTCTTTATCATGCTAGGATTAGCAGGAAAAAGCAAAAAATTTCAGAATTGCACCTTGCAATGTGGAGATATTACTGTTTGTGCATTTACAATATTCATTGATTTTTGCCATTGAAAAACATGTTTTTCATATACCAGAAATGTTTGAAGCTACTGACTGAATGAAAGGAGCTGGCATCTCACTCTCTTTGAATCTTCTTTATCATGCTAGGATTAGCAGGAAAAAGCAAAAAATTTCAGAATTGCACCTTGCAATGTGGAGATATTACTGTTTGTGCATTTACAATATTCATTGATTTTTGCCATTGAAAAACATGTTTTTCATATACCAGAAATGTTTGAAGCTACTGACTGAATGAAAGGAGCTGGCATCTCACTCTCTTTGAATCTTCTTTATCATGCTAGGATTAACAGGAAAAAGCAAAAAAATTCAGAATTGCACCTTGCAATGTGGAGATATTACTGTTTGTGCATTTACAATATTCATTGATTTTTGCCATTGAAAAACATGTTTTTCATATACCAGAAATGTTTGAAGCTACTGACTGAATGAAAGGAGCTGGCATCTCACTCTCTTTGAATCTTCTTTATCATGCTAGGATTAACAGGAAAAAGCAAAAAATTTCAGAATTGCACCTTGCAATGTGGAGATATTACTGTTTGTGCATTTACAATATTCATTGATTTTTGCCATTGAAAAACATGTTTTTCATATACCAGAAATGTTTGAAGCTACTGACTGAATGAAAGGAGCTGGCATCTCACTCTCTTTGAATCTTCTTTATCATGCTAGGATTAACAGGAAAAAGCTAAAAATTTCAGAATTGCACCGTGCAATGTGGAGATATTACTGTTTGTGCATTTACAATATTCATTGATTTTTGCCATTGAAAAACATGTTTTTCATATACCAGAAATGTTGGAAGCTACTGACTGAATGAAAGGAGCTGGCATGTCACTCTCTTTGAATCTTCTTTATCATGCTAGGATTAGCAAGAAAAAGCAAAAAATTTCAGAATTGCACCTTGCAATGTGGAGATATTACTGTTTGTGCATTTACAATATTCATTGATTTTTGCCATTGAAAAACATGTTTTTCATATACCAGAAATGTTTGAAGCTACTGACTGAATGAAAGGAGCTGGCATCTCACTCTCTTTGAATCTTCTTTATCATGCTAGGATTAACAGGAAAAAGCTAAAAATTTCAGAATTGCACCATGCAATGTGGAGATATTACTGTTTGTGCATTTACAATATTCATTGATTTTTGCCATTGAAAAACATGTTTTTCATATACCAGAAATGTTTGAAGCTACTGACTGAATGAAAGGAGCTGGCATCTCACTCTCTTTGAATCTTCTTTATCATGCTAGGATTAGCAGGAAAAAGCAAAAAATTTCAGAATTGCACCTTGCAATGTGGAGATATTACTGTTTGTGCATTTACAATATTCATTGATTTTTGCCATTGAAAAACATGTTTTTCATATACCAGAAATGTTTGAAGCTACTGACTGAATGAAAGGAGCTGGCATCTCACTCTCTTTGAATCTTCTTTATCATGCTAGGATTAACAGGAAAAAGCTAAAAATTTCAGAATTGCACCGTGCAATGTGGAGATATTACTGTTTGTGCATTTACAATATTCATTGATTTTTGCCATTGAAAAACATGTTTTTCATATACCAGAAATGTTTGAAGCTACTGACTGAATGAAAGGAGCTGGCATCTCACTCTCTTTGAATCTTCTTTATCATGCTAGGATTAGCAGGAAAAAGCAAAAAATTTCAGAATTGCACCTTGCAATGTGGAGATATTACTGTTTGTGCATTTACAATATTCATTGATTTTTGCCGTTGAAAAACATGTTTTTCATATACCAGAAATGTTTGAAGCTACTGACTGAATGAAAGGAGCTGGCATCTCACTCTCTTTGAATCTTCTTTATCATGCTAGGATTAACAGGAAAAAGCAAAAAATTTCAGAATTGCACCTTGCAATGTGGAGATATTACTGTTTGTGCATTTACAATATTCATTGATTTTTGCCATTGAAAAACATGTTTTTCATATACCAGAAATGTTTGAAGCTACTGACTGAATGAAAGGAGCTGGCATCTCACTCTCTTTGAATCTTCTTTATCATGCTAGGATTAACAGGAAAAAGCTAAAAATTTCAGAATTGCACCGTGCAATGTGGAGATATTACTGTTTGTGCATTTACAATATTCATTGATTTTTGCCATTGAAAAACATGTTTTTCATATACCAGAAATGTTTGAAGCTACTGACTGAATGAAAGGAGCTGGCATCTCACTCTCTTTGAATCTTCTTTATCATGCTAGGATTAGCAGGAAAAAGCAAAAAATTTCAGAATTGCACCTTGCAATGTGGAGATATTACTGTTTGTGCATTTACAATATTCATTGATTTTTGCCATTGAAAAACATGTTTTTCATATACCAGAAATGTTTGAAGCTACTGACTGAATGAAAGGAGCTGGCATCTCACTCTCTTTGAATCTTCTTTATCATGCTAGGATTAACAGGAAAAAGCTAAAAATTTCAGAATTGCACCGTGCAATGTGGAGATATTACTGTTTGTGCATTTACAATATTCATTGATTTTTGCCATTGAAAAACATGTTTTTCATATACCAGAAATGTTTGAAGCTACTGACTGAATGAAAGGAGCTGGCATCTCACTCTCTTTGAATCTTCTTTATCATGCTAGGATTAGCAGGAAAAAGCAAAAAATTTCAGAATTGCACCTTGCAATGTGGAGATATTACTGTTTGTGCATTTACAATATTCATTGATTTTTGCCATTGAAAAACATGTTTTTCATATACCAGAAATGTTTGAAGCTACTGACTGAATGAAAGGAGCTGGCATCTCACTCTCTTTGAATCTTCTTTATCATGCTAGGATTAACAGGAAAAAGCAAAAAATTTCAGAATTGCACCTTGCAATGTGGAGATATTACTGTTTGTGCATTTACAACATTCATTGATTTTTGCCATTGAAAAACATGTTTTTCATATACCAGAAATGTTTGAAGCTACTGACTGAATGAAAGGAGCTGGCATCTCACTCTCTTTGAATCTTCTTTATCATGCTAGGATTAGCAGGAAAAAGCAAAAAATTTCAGAATTGCACCTTGCAATGTGGAGATATTACTGTTTGTGCATTTACAATATTCATTAATTTTTGCCATTGAAAAACATCCAGAAATGTTTGAAGCTACTGACTGAATGAAAGGAGCTGGCATCTCACTCTCTTTGAATCTTCTTTATCATGCTAGGATTAACAGGAAAAAGCTAAAAATTTCAGAATTGCACCGTGCAATGTGGAGATATTACTGTTTGTGCATTTACAATATTCATTGATTTTTGCCATTGAAAAACATGTTTTTCATATACCAGAAATGTTTGAAGCTACTGACTGAATGAAAGGAGCTGGCATCTCACTCTCTTTGAATCTTCTTTATCATGCTAGGATTAGCAGGAAAAAGCAAAAAATTTCAGAATTGCACCTTGCAATGTGGAGATATTACTGTTTGTGCATTTACAATATTCATTGATTTTTGCCATTGAAAAACGTTTTTCATATACCAGAAATGTTTGAAGCTACTGACTGAATGAAAGGAGCTGGCATCTCACTCTCTTTGAATCTTCTTTATCATGCTAGGATTAACAGGAAAAAGCAAAAAATTTCAGAATTGCACCTTGCAATGTGGAGATATTACTGTTTGTGCATTTACAATATTCATTGATTTTTGCCATTGAAAAACATGTTTTTCATATACCAGAAATGTTTGAAGCTACTGACTGAATGAAAGGAGCTGGCATCTCACTCTCTTTGAATCTTCTTTATCATGCTAGGATTAGCAGGAAAAAGCAAAAAATTTCAGAATTGCACCTTGCAATGTGGAGATATTACTGTTTGTGCATTTACAATATTCATTAATTTTTGCCATTGAAAAACGTCCAGAAATGTTTGAAGCTACTGACTGAATGAAAGGAGCTGGCATCTCACTCTCTTTGAATCTTCTTTATCATGCTAGGATTAGCAGGAAAAAGCAAAAAATTTCAGAATTGCACCTTGCAATGTGGAGATATTACTGTTTGTGCATTTACAATATTCATTGATTTTTGCCATTGAAAAACATGTTTTTCATATACCAGAAATGTTTGAAGCTACTGACTGAATGAAAGGAGCTGGCATCTCACTCTCTTTGAATCTTCTTTATCATGCTAGCATTAACATGAAAAAGCTAAAAATTTCAGAATTGCACCGTGCAATGTGGAGATATTACTGTTTGTGCATTTACAATATTCATTGATTTTTGCCATTGAAAAACATGTTTTTCATATACCAGAAATGTTTGAAGCTACTGACTGAATGAAAGGAGCTGGCATCTCACTCTCTTTGAATCTTCTTTATCATGCTAGGATTAGCAGGAAAAAGCAAAAAATTTCAGAATTGCACCTTGCAATGTGGAGATATTACTGTTTGTGCATTTACAATATTCATTGATTTTTGCCATTGAAAAACATGTTTTTCATATACCAGAAATGTTTGAAGCTACTGACTGAATGAAAGGAGCTGGCATCTCACTCTCTTTGAATCTTCTTTATCATGCTAGGATTAACAGGAAAAAGCTAAAAATTTCAGAATTGCACCGTGCAATGTGGAGATATTACTGTTTGTGCATTTACAATATTCATTGATTTTTGCCATTGAAAAACATGTTTTTCATATACCAGAAATGTTTGAAGCTACTGACTGAATGAAAGGAGCTGGCATCTCACTCTCTTTGAATCTTCTTTATCATGCTAGGATTAGCAGGAAAAAGCAAAAAATTTCAGAATTGCACCTTGCAATGTGGAGATATTACTGTTTGTGCATTTACAATATTCATTGATTTTTGCCATTGAAAAACGTTTTTCATATACCAGAAATGTTTGAAGCTACTGACTGAATGAAAGGAGCTGGCATCTCACTCTCTTTGAATCTTCTTTATCATGCTAGGATTAACAGGAAAAAGCAAAAAATTTCAGAATTGCACCTTGCAATGTGGAGATATTACTGTTTGTGCATTTACAATATTCATTGATTTTTGCCATTGAAAAACATGTTTTTCATATACCAGAAATGTTTGAAGCTACTGACTGAATGAAAGGAGCTGGCATCTCACTCTCTTTGAATCTTCTTTATCATGCTAGGATTAGCAGGAAAAAGCAAAAAATTTCAGAATTGCACCTTGCAATGTGGAGATATTACTGTTTGTGCATTTACAATATTCATTAATTTTTGCCATTGAAAAACGTCCAGAAATGTTTGAAGCTACTGACTGAATGAAAGGAGCTGGCATCTCACTCTCTTTGAATCTTCTTTATCATGCTAGGATTAGCAGGAAAAAGCAAAAAATTTCAGAATTGCACCTTGCAATGTGGAGATATTACTGTTTGTGCATTTACAATATTCATTGATTTTTGCCATTGAAAAACATGTTTTTCATATACCAGAAATGTTTGAAGCTACTGACTGAATGAAAGGAGCTGGCATCTCACTCTCTTTGAATCTTCTTTATCATGCTAGGATTAACATGAAAAAGCTAAAAATTTCAGAATTGCACCGTGCAATGTGGAGATATTACTGTTTGTGCATTTACAATATTCATTGATTTTTGCCATTGAAAAACATGTTTTTCATATACCAGAAATGTTTGAAGCTACTGACTGAATGAAAGGAGCTGGCATCTCACTCTCTTTGAATCTTCTTTATCATGCTAGGATTAGCAGGAAAAAGCAAAAAATTTCAGAATTGCACCTTGCAATGTGGAGATATTACTGTTTGTGCATTTACAATATTCATTGATTTTTGCCATTGAAAAACATGTTTTTCATATACCAGAAATGTTTGAAGCTACTGACTGAATGAAAGGAGCTGGCATCTCACTCTCTTTGAATCTTCTTTATCATGCTAGGATTAACAGGAAAAAGCTAAAAATTTCAGAATTGCACCGTGCAATGTGGAGATATTACTGTTTGTGCATTTACAATATTCATTGATTTTTGCCATTGAAAAACATGTTTTTCATATACCAGAAATGTTTGAAGCTACTGACTGAATGAAAGGAGCTGGCATCTCACTCTCTTTGAATCTTCTTTATCATGCTAGGATTAGCAGGAAAAAGCAAAAAATTTCAGAATTGCACCTTGCAATGTGGAGATATTACTGTTTGTGCATTTACAATATTCATTGATTTTTGCCATTGAAAAACATGTTTTTCATATACCAGAAATGTTTGAAGCTACTGACTGAATGAAAGGAGCTGGCATCTCACTCTCTTTGAATCTTCTTTATCATGCTAGGATTAACAGGAAAAAGCAAAAAATTTCAGAATTGCACCTTGCAATGTGGAGATATTACTGTTTGTGCATTTACAATATTCATTGATTTTTGCCATTGAAAAACATGTTTTTCATATACCAGAAATGTTTGAAGCTACTGACTGAATGAAAGGAGCTGGCATCTCACTCTCTTTGAATCTTCTTTATCATGCTAGGATTAACAGGAAAAAGCTAAAAATTTCAGAATTGCACCGTGCAATGTGGAGATATTACTGTTTGTGCATTTACAATATTCATTGATTTTTGCCATTGAAAAACATGTTTTTCATATACCAGAAATGTTTGAAGCTACTGACTGAATGAAAGGAGCTGGCATCTCACTCTCTTTGAATCTTCTTTATCATGCTAGGATTAGCAGGAAAAAGCAAAAAATTTCAGAATTGCACCTTGCAATGTGGAGATATTACTGTTTGTGCATTTACAATATTCATTGATTTTTGCCATTGAAAAACATGTTTTTCATATACCAGAAATGTTTGAAGCTACTGACTGAATGAAAGGAGCTGGCATCTCACTCTCTTTGAATCTTCTTTATCATGCTAGGATTAACAGGAAAAAGCTAAAAATTTCAGAATTGCACCGTGCAGTGTGGAGATATTACTCTTTGTGCATTTACAATATTCATTGATTTTTGCCATTGAAAAACATGTTTTTCATATACCAGAAATGTTTGAAGCTACTGACTGAATGAAAGGAGCTGGCATCTCACTCTCTTTGAATCTTCTTTATCATGCTAGGATTAGCAGGAAAAAGCAAAAAATTTCAGAATTGCACCTTGCAATGTGGAGATATTACTGTTTGTGCATTTACAATATTCATTGATTTTTGCCATTGAAAAACATGTTTTTCATATACCAGAAATGTTTGAAACTACTGACTGAATGAAAGGAGCTGGCATCTCACTCTCTTTGAATCTTCTTTATCATGCTAGGATTAACAGGAAAAAGCAAAAAATTTCAGAATTGCACCTTGCAATGTGGAGATATTACTGTTTGTGCATTTACAACATTCATTGATTTTTGCCATTGAAAAACATGTTTTTCATATACCAGAAATGTTTGAAGCTACTGACTGAATGAAAGGAGCTGGCATCTCACTCTCTTTGAATCTTCTTTATCATGCTAGGATTAGCAGGAAAAAGCAAAAAATTTCAGAATTGCACCTTGCAATGTGGAGATATTACTGTTTGTGCATTTACAATATTCATTAATTTTTGCCATTGAAAAACATCCAGAAATGTTTGAAGCTACTGACTGAATGAAAGGAGCTGGCATCTCACTCTCTTTGAGTCTTCTTTATCATGCTAGGATTAACAGGAAAAAGCTAAAAATTTCAGAATTGCACCGTGCAATGTGGAGATATTACTGTTTGTGCATTTACAATATTCATTGATTTTTGCCATTGAAAAACATGTTTTTCATATACCAGAAATGTTTGAAGCTACTGACTGAATGAAAGGAGCTGGCATCTCACTCTCTTTGAATCTTCTTTATCATGCTAGGATTAGCAGGAAAAAGCAAAAAATTTCAGAATTGCACCTTGCAATGTGGAGATATTACTGTTTGTGCATTTACAATATTCATTGATTTTTGCCATTGAAAAACATGTTTTTCATATACCAGAAATGTTTGAAGCTACTGAGTGAATGAAAGGAGCTGGCATCTCACTCTCTTTGAATTTTCTTTATCATGCTAGGATTAACAGGAAAAAGCAAAAAATTTCAGAATTGCACCTTGCAATGTGGAGATATTACTGTTTGTGCATTTACAATATTCATTGATTTTTGCCATTGAAAAACATGTTTTTCATATACCAGAAATGTTTGAAGCTACTGACTGAATGAAAGGAGCTGGCATCTCACTCTCTTTGAATCTTCTTTATCATGCTAGGATTAGCAGGAAAAAGCAAAAAATTTCAGAATTGCACCTTGCAATGTGGAGATATTACTGTTTGTGCATTTACAATATTCATTAATTTTTGCCATTGAAAAACGTCCAGAAATGTTTGAAGCTACTGACTGAATGAAAGGAGCTGGCATCTCACTCTCTTTGAATCTTCTTTATCATGCTAGGATTAGCAGGAAAAAGCAAAAAATTTCAGAATTGCACCTTGCAATGTGGAGATATTACTGTTTGTGCATTTACAATATTCATTGATTTTTGCCATTGAAAAACATGTTTTTCATATACCAGAAATGTTTGAAGCTACTGACTGAATGAAAGGAGCTGGCATCTCACTCTCTTTGAATCTTCTTTATCATGCTAGGATTAACATGAAAAAGCTAAAAATTTCAGAATTGCACCGTGCAATGTGGAGATATTACTGTTTGTGCATTTACAATATTCATTGATTTTTGCCATTGAAAAACATGTTTTTCATATACCAGAAATGTTTGAAGCTACTGACTGAATGAAAGGAGCTGGCATCTCACTCTCTTTGAATCTTCTTTATCATGCTAGGATTAGCAGGAAAAAGCAAAAAATTTCAGAATTGCACCTTGCAATGTGGAGATATTACTGTTTGTGCATTTACAATATTCATTGATTTTTGCCATTGAAAAACATGTTTTTCATATACCAGAAATGTTTGAAGCTACTGACTGAATGAAAGGAGCTGGCATCTCACTCTCTTTGAATCTTCTTTATCATGCTAGGATTAGCAGGAAAAAGCAAAAAATTTCAGAATTGCACCTTGCAATGTGGAGATATTACTGTTTGTGCATTTACAATATTCATTGATTTTTGCCATTGAAAAACATGTTTTTCATATACCAGAAATGTTTGAAGCTACTGACTGAATGAAAGGAGCTGGCATCTCACTCTCTTTGAATCTTCTTTATCATGCTAGGATTAACAGGAAAAAGCAAAAAATTTCAGAATTGCACCTTGCAATGTGGAGATATTACTGTTTGTGCATTTACAATATTCATTGATTTTTGCCATTGAAAAACATGTTTTTCATATACCAGAAATGTTTGAAGCTACTGACTGAATGAAAGGAGCTGGCATCTCACTCTCTTTGAATCTTCTTTATCATGCTAGGATTAACAGGAAAAAGCTAAAAATTTCAGAATTGCACCGTGCAATGTGGAGATATTACTGTTTGTGCATTTACAATATTCATTGATTTTTGCCATTGAAAAACATTTTTCATATACCAGAAATGTTTGAAGCTACTGACTGAATGAAAGGAGCTGGCATCTCACTCTCTTTGAATCTTCTTTATCATGCTAGGATTAGCAGGAAAAAGCAAAAAATTTCAGAATTGCACCTTGCAATGTGGAGATATTACTGTTTGTGCATTTACAATATTCATTGATTTTTGCCATTGAAAAACATGTTTTTCATATACCAGAAATGTTTGAAGCTACTGACAATGAAAGGAGCTGGCATCTCACTCTCTTTGAATCTTCTTTATCATGCTAGGATTAACAGGAAAAAGCTAAAAATTTCAGAATTGCACCGTGCAATGTGGAGATATTACTGTTTGTGCATTTACAATATTCATTGATTTTTGCCATTGAAAAACATGTTTTTCATATACCAGAAATGTTTGAAGCTACTGACTGAATGAAAGGAGCTGGCATCTCACTCTCTTTGAATCTTCTTTATCATGCTAGGATTAGCAGGAAAAAGCAAAAAATTTCAGAATTGCACCTTGCAATGTGGAGATATTACTGTTTGTGCATTTACAATATTCATTGATTTTTGCCATTGAAAAACATGTTTTTCATATACCAGAAATGTTTGAAGCTACTGACTGAATGAAAGGAGCTGGCATCTCACTCTCTTTGAATCTTCTTTATCATGCTAGGATTAGCAGGAAAAAGCAAAAAATTTCAGAATTGCACCTTGCAATGTGGAGATATTACTGTTTGTGCATTTACAATATTCATTGATTTTTGCCATTGAAAAACATGTTTTTCATATACCAGAAATGTTTGAAGCTACTGACTGAATGAAAGGAGCTGGCATCTCACTCTTTGAATCTTCTTTATCATGCTAGGATTAGCAGGAAAAAGCAAACAATTTCAGAATTGCACCTTGCAATGTGGAGATATTACTGTTTGTGCATTTACAATATTCATTGATTTTTGCCATTGAAAAACATGTTTTTCATATACCAGAAATGTTTGAAGCTACTGACTGAATGAAAGGAGCTGGCATCTCACTCTCTTTGAATCTTCTTTATCATGCTAGGATTAACAGGAAAAAGCTAAAAATTTCAGAATTGCACCGTGCAATGTGGAGATATTACTGTTTGTGCATTTACAATATTCATTGATTTTTGCCATTGAAAAACATGTTTTTCATATACCAGAAATGTTTGAAGCTACTGACTGAATGAAAGGAGCTGGCATCTCACTCTCTTTGAATCTTCTTTATCATGCTAGGATTAACAGGAAAAAGCTAAAAATTTCAGAATTGCACCGTGCAATGTGGAGATATTACTGTTTGTGCATTTACAATATTCATTGATTTTTGCCATTGAAAAACATGTTTTTCATATACCAGAAATGTTTGAAGCTACTGACTGAATGAAAGGAGCTGGCATCTCACTCTCTTTGAATCTTCTTTATCATGCTAGGATTAGCAGGAAAAAGCAAAAAATTTCAGAATTGCACCTTGCAATGTGGAGATATTACTGTTTGTGCATTTACAATATTCATTGATTTTTGCCATTGAAAAACATGTTTTTCATATACCAGAAATGTTTGAAGCTACTGACTGAATGAAAGGAGCTGGCATCTCACTCTCTTTGAATCTTCTTTATCATGCTAGGATTAGCAGGAAAAAGCAAAAAATTTCAGAATTGCACCTTGCAATGTGGAGATATTACTGTTTGTGCATTTACAATATTCATTGATTTTTGCCATTGAAAAACATGTTTTTCATATACCAGAAATGTTTGAAGCTACTGACTGAATGAAAGGAGCTGGCATCTCACTCTCTTTGAATCTTCTTTATCATGCTAGGATTAACAGGAAAAAGCAAAAAATTTCAGAATTGCACCTTGCAATGTGGAGATATTACTGTTTGTGCATTTACAATATTCATTGATTTTTGCCATTGAAAAACATGTTTTTCATATACCAGAAATGTTTGAAGCTACTGACTGAATGAAAGGAGCTGGCATCTCACTCTCTTTGAATCTTCTTTATCATGCTAGGATTAACAGGAAAAAGCTAAAAATTTCAGAATTGCACCGTGCAATGTGGAGATATTACTGTTTGTGCATTTACAATATTCATTGATTTTTGCCATTGAAAAACATGTTTTTCATATACCAGAAATGTTTGAAGCTACTGACTGAATGAAAGGAGCTGGCATCTCACTCTCTTTGAATCTTCTTTATCATGCTAGGATTAGCAGGAAAAAGCAAAAAATTTCAGAATTGCACCTTGCAATGTGGAGATATTACTGTTTGTGCATTTACAATATTCATTGATTTTTGCCATTGAAAAACATGTTTTTCATATACCAGAAATGTTTGAAGCTACTGACAATGAAAGGAGCTGGCATCTCACTCTCTTTGAATCTTCTTTATCATGCTAGGATTAACAGGAAAAAGCTAAAAATTTCAGAATTGCACCGTGCAATGTGGAGATATTACTGTTTGTGCATTTACAATATTCATTGATTTTTGCCATTGAAAAACATGTTTTTCATATACCAGAAATGTTTGAAGCTACTGACTGAATGAAAGGAGCTGGCATCTCACTCTCTTTGAATCTTCTTTATCATGCTAGGATTAGCAGGAAAAAGCAAAAAATTTCAGAATTGCACCTTGCAATGTGGAGATATTACTGTTTGTGCATTTACAATATTCATTAATTTTTGCCATTGAAAAACATCCAGAAATGTTTGAAGCTACTGACTGAATGAAAGGAGCTGGCATCTCACTCTCTTTGAATCTTCTTTATCATGCTAGGATTAACAGGAAAAAGCTAAAAATTTCAGAATTGCACCGTGCAATGTGGAGATATTACTGTTTGTGCATTTACAATATTCATTGATTTTTGCCATTGAAAAACATGTTTTTCATATACCAGAAATGTTTGAAGCTACTGACTGAATGAAAGGAGCTGGCATCTCACTCTCTTTGAATCTTCTTTATCATGCTAGGATTAGCAGGAAAAAGCAAAAAATTTCAGAATTGCACCTTGCAATGTGGAGATATTACTGTTTGTGCATTTACAATATTCATTGATTTTTGCCATTGAAAAACATGTTTTTCATATACCAGAAATGTTTGAAGCTACTGACTGAATGAAAGGAGCTGGCATCTCACTCTCTTTGAATCTTCTTTATCATGCTAGGATTAACAGGAAAAAGCAAAAAATTTCAGAATTGCACCTTGCAATGTGGAGATATTACTGTTTGTGCATTTACAATATTCATTGATTTTTGCCATTGAAAAACATGTTTTTCATATACCAGAAATGTTTGAAGCTACTGACTGAATGAAAGGAGCTGGCATCTCACTCTCTTTGAATCTTCTTTATCATGCTAGGATTAGCAGGAAAAAGCAAAAAATTTCAGAATTGCACCTTGCAATGTGGAGATATTACTGTTTGTGCATTTACAATATTCATTAATTTTTGCCATTGAAAAACGTCCAGAAATGTTTGAAGCTACTGACTGAATGAAAGGAGCTGGCATCTCACTCTCTTTGAATCTTCTTTATCATGCTAGGATTAGCAGGAAAAAGCAAAAAATTTCAGAATTGCACCTTGCAATGTGGAGATATTACTGTTTGTGCATTTACAATATTCATTGATTTTTGCCATTGAAAAACATGTTTTTCATATACCAGAAATGTTTGAAGCTACTGACTGAATGAAAGGAGCTGGCATCTCACTCTCTTTGAATCTTCTTTATCATGCTAGGATTAACATGAAAAAGCTAAAAATTTCAGAATTGCACCGTGCAATGTGGAGATATTACTGTTTGTGCATTTACAATATTCATTGATTTTTGCCATTGAAAAACATGTTTTTCATATACCAGAAATGTTTGAAGCTACTGACTGAATGAAAGGAGCTGGCATCTCACTCTCTTTGAATCTTCTTTATCATGCTAGGATTAGCAGGAAAAAGCAAAAAATTTCAGAATTGCACCTTGCAATGTGGAGATATTACTGTTTGTGCATTTACAATATTCATTGATTTTTGCCATTGAAAAACATGTTTTTCATATACCAGAAATGTTTGAAGCTACTGACTGAATGAAAGGAGCTGGCATCTCACTCTCTTTGAATCTTCTTTATCATGCTAGGATTAACAGGAAAAAGCTAAAAATTTCAGAATTGCACCGTGCAATGTGGAGATATTACTGTTTGTGCATTTACAATATTCATTGATTTTTGCCATTGAAAAACATGTTTTTCATATACCAGAAATGTTTGAAGCTACTGACTGAATGAAAGGAGCTGGCATCTCACTCTCTTTGAATCTTCTTTATCATGCTAGGATTAGCAGGAAAAAGCAAAAAATTTCAGAATTGCACCTTGCAATGTGGAGATATTACTGTTTGTGCATTTACAATATTCATTGATTTTTGCCATTGAAAAACATGTTTTTCATATACCAGAAATGTTTGAAGCTACTGACTGAATGAAAGGAGCTGGCATCTCACTCTCTTTGAATCTTCTTTATCATGCTAGGATTAACAGGAAAAAGCAAAAAATTTCAGAATTGCACCTTGCAATGTGGAGATATTACTGTTTGTGCATTTACAATATTCATTGATTTTTGCCATTGAAAAACATGTTTTTCATATACCAGAAATGTTTGAAGCTACTGACTGAATGAAAGGAGCTGGCATCTCACTCTCTTTGAATCTTCTTTATCATGCTAGGATTAACAGGAAAAAGCTAAAAATTTCAGAATTGCACCGTGCAATGTGGAGATATTACTGTTTGTGCATTTACAATATTCATTGATTTTTGCCATTGAAAAACATGTTTTTCATATACCAGAAATGTTTGAAGCTACTGACTGAATGAAAGGAGCTGGCATCTCACTCTCTTTGAATCTTCTTTATCATGCTAGGATTAGCAGGAAAAAGCAAAAAATTTCAGAATTGCACCTTGCAATGTGGAGATATTACTGTTTGTGCATTTACAATATTCATTGATTTTTGCCATTGAAAAACATGTTTTTCATATACCAGAAATGTTTGAAGCTACTGACTGAATGAAAGGAGCTGGCATCTCACTCTCTTTGAATCTTCTTTATCATGCTAGGATTAACAGGAAAAAGCTAAAAATTTCAGAATTGCACCGTGCAGTGTGGAGATATTACTGTTTGTGCATTTACAATATTCATTGATTTTTGCCATTGAAAAACATGTTTTTCATATACCAGAAATGTTTGAAGCTACTGACTGAATGAAAGGAGCTGGCATCTCACTCTCTTTGAATCTTCTTTATCATGCTAGGATTAGCAGGAAAAAGCAAAAAATTTCAGAATTGCACCTTGCAATGTGGAGATATTACTGTTTGTGCATTTACAATATTCATTGATTTTTGCCATTGAAAAACATGTTTTTCATATACCAGAAATGTTTGAAGCTACTGACTGAATGAAAGGAGCTGGCATCTCACTCTCTTTGAATCTTCTTTATCATGCTAGGATTAACAGGAAAAAGCAAAAAATTTCAGAATTGCACCTTGCAATGTGGAGATATTACTGTTTGTGCATTTACAATATTCATTAATTTTTGCCATTGAAAAACATCCAGAAATGTTTGAAGCTACTGACTGAATGAAAGGAGCTGGCATCTCACTCTCTTTGAGTCTTCTTTATCATGCTAGGATTAACAGGAAAAAGCTAAAAATTTCAGAATTGCACCGTGCAATGTGGAGATATTACTGTTTGTGCATTTACAATATTCATTGATTTTTGCCATTGAAAAACATGTTTTTCATATACCAGAAATGTTTGAAGCTACTGACTGAATGAAAGGAGCTGGCATCTCACTCTCTTTGAATCTTCTTTATCATGCTAGGATTAGCAGGAAAAAGCAAAAAATTTCAGAATTGCACCTTGCAATGTGGAGATATTACTGTTTGTGCATTTACAATATTCATTGATTTTTGCCATTGAAAAACATGTTTTTCATATACCAGAAATGTTTGAAGCTACTGACTGAATGAAAGGAGCTGGCATCTCACTCTCTTTGAATCTTCTTTATCATGCTAGGATTAACAGGAAAAAGCAAAAAATTTCAGAATTGCACCTTGCAATGTGGAGATATTACTGTTTGTGCATTTACAATATTCATTGATTTTTGCCATTGAAAAACATGTTTTTCATATACCAGAAATGTTTGAAGCTACTGACTGAATGAAAGGAGCTGGCATCTCACTCTCTTTGAATCTTCTTTATCATGCTAGGATTAGCAGGAAAAAGCAAAAAATTTCAGAATTGCACCTTGCAATGTGGAGATATTACTGTTTGTGCATTTACAATATTCATTAATTTTTGCCATTGAAAAACGTCCAGAAATGTTTGAAGCTACTGACTGAATGAAAGGAGCTGGCATCTCACTCTCTTTGAATCTTCTTTATCATGCTAGGATTAGCAGGAAAAAGCAAAAAATTTCAGAATTGCACCTTGCAATGTGGAGATATTACTGTTTGTGCATTTACAATATTCATTGATTTTTGCCATTGAAAAACATGTTTTTCATATACCAGAAATGTTTGAAGCTACTGACTGAATGAAAGGAGCTGGCATCTCACTCTCTTTGAATCTTCTTTATCATGCTAGGATTAACATGAAAAAGCTAAAAATTTCAGAATTGCACCGTGCAATGTGGAGATATTACTGTTTGTGCATTTACAATATTCATTGATTTTTGCCATTGAAAAACATGTTTTTCATATACCAGAAATGTTTGAAGCTACTGACTGAATGAAAGGAGCTGGCATCTCACTCTCTTTGAATCTTCTTTATCATGCTAGGATTAGCAGGAAAAAGCAAAAAATTTCAGAATTGCACCTTGCAATGTGGAGATATTACTGTTTGTGCATTTACAATATTCATTGATTTTTGCCATTGAAAAACATGTTTTTCATATACCAGAAATGTTTGAAGCTACTGACTGAATGAAAGGAGCTGGCATCTCACTCTCTTTGAATCTTCTTTATCATGCTAGGATTAGCAGGAAAAAGCAAAAAATTTCAGAATTGCACCTTGCAATGTGGAGATATTACTGTTTGTGCATTTACAATATTCATTGATTTTTGCCATTGAAAAACATGTTTTTCATATACCAGAAATGTTTGAAGCTACTGACTGAATGAAAGGAGCTGGCATCTCACTCTCTTTGAATCTTCTTTATCATGCTAGGATTAACAGGAAAAAGCAAAAAATTTCAGAATTGCACCTTGCAATGTGGAGATATTACTGTTTGTGCATTTACAATATTCATTGATTTTTGCCATTGAAAAACATGTTTTTCATATACCAGAAATGTTTGAAGCTACTGACTGAATGAAAGGAGCTGGCATCTCACTCTCTTTGAATCTTCTTTATCATGCTAGGATTAACAGGAAAAAGCTAAAAATTTCAGAATTGCACCGTGCAATGTGGAGATATTACTGTTTGTGCATTTACAATATTCATTGATTTTTGCCATTGAAAAACATTTTTCATATACCAGAAATGTTTGAAGCTACTGACTGAATGAAAGGAGCTGGCATCTCACTCTCTTTGAATCTTCTTTATCATGCTAGGATTAGCAGGAAAAAGCAAAAAATTTCAGAATTGCACCTTGCAATGTGGAGATATTACTGTTTGTGCATTTACAATATTCATTGATTTTTGCCATTGAAAAACATGTTTTTCATATACCAGAAATGTTTGAAGCTACTGACAATGAAAGGAGCTGGCATCTCACTCTCTTTGAATCTTCTTTATCATGCTAGGATTAACAGGAAAAAGCTAAAAATTTCAGAATTGCACCGTGCAATGTGGAGATATTACTGTTTGTGCATTTACAATATTCATTGATTTTTGCCATTGAAAAACATGTTTTTCATATACCAGAAATGTTTGAAGCTACTGACTGAATGAAAGGAGCTGGCATCTCACTCTCTTTGAATCTTCTTTATCATGCTAGGATTAGCAGGAAAAAGCAAAAAATTTCAGAATTGCACCTTGCAATGTGGAGATATTACTGTTTGTGCATTTACAATATTTATTGATTTTTGCCATTGAAAAACATGTTTTTCATATACCAGAAATGTTTGAAGCTACTGACTGAATGAAAGGAGCTGGCATCTCACTCTCTTTGAATCTTCTTTATCATGCTAGGATTAGCAGGAAAAAGCAAAAAATTTCAGAATTGTACCTTGCAATGTGGAGATATTACTGTTTGTGCATTTACAATATTCATTGATTTTTGCCATTGAAAAACATGTTTTTCATATACCAGAAATGTTTGAAGCTACTGACTGAATGAAAGGAGCTGGCATCTCACTCTTTGAATCTTCTTTATCATGCTAGGATTAGCAGGAAAAAGCAAACAATTTCAGAATTGCACCTTGCAATGTGGAGATATTACTGTTTGTGCATTTACAATATTCATTGATTTTTGCCATTGAAAAACATGTTTTTCATATACCAGAAATGTTTGAAGCTACTGACTGAATGAAAGGAGCTGGCATCTCACTCTCTTTGAATCTTCTTTATCATGCTAGGATTAACAGGAAAAAGCTAAAAATTTCAGAATTGCACCGTGCAATGTGGAGATATTACTGTTTGTGCATTTACAATATTCATTGATTTTTGCCATTGAAAAACATGTTTTTCATATACCAGAAATGTTTGAAGCTACTGACTGAATGAAAGGAGCTGGCATCTCACTCTCTTTGAATCTTCTTTATCATGCTAGGATTAACAGGAAAAAGCTAAAAATTTCAGAATTGCACCGTGCAATGTGGAGATATTACTGTTTGTGCATTTACAATATTCATTGATTTTTGCCATTGAAAAACATGTTTTTCATATACCAGAAATGTTTGAAGCTACTGACTGAATGAAAGGAGCTGGCATCTCACTCTCTTTGAATCTTCTTTATCATGCTAGGATTAGCAGGAAAAAGCAAAAAATTTCAGAATTGCACCTTGCAATGTGGAGATATTACTGTTTGTGCATTTACAATATTCATTGATTTTTGCCATTGAAAAACATGTTTTTCATATACCAGAAATGTTTGAAGCTACTGACTGAATGAAAGGAGCTGGCATCTCACTCTCTTTGAATCTTCTTTATCATGCTAGGATTAGCAGGAAAAAGCAAAAAATTTCAGAATTGCACCTTGCAATGTGGAGATATTACTGTTTGTGCATTTACAATATTCATTGATTTTTGCCATTGAAAAACATGTTTTTCATATACCAGAAATGTTTGAAGCTACTGACTGAATGAAAGGAGCTGGCATCTCACTCTCTTTGAATCTTCTTTATCATGCTAGGATTAACAGGAAAAAGCAAAAAATTTCAGAATTGCACCTTGCAATGTGGAGATATTACTGTTTGTGCATTTACAATATTCATTGATTTTTGCCATTGAAAAACATGTTTTTCATATACCAGAAATGTTTGAAGCTACTGACTGAATGAAAGGAGCTGGCATCTCACTCTCTTTGAATCTTCTTTATCATGCTAGGATTAACAGGAAAAAGCTAAAAATTTCAGAATTGCACCGTGCAATGTGGAGATATTACTGTTTGTGCATTTACAATATTCATTGATTTTTGCCATTGAAAAACATGTTTTTCATATACCAGAAATGTTTGAAGCTACTGACTGAATGAAAGGAGCTGGCATCTCACTCTCTTTGAATCTTCTTTATCATGCTAGGATTAGCAGGAAAAAGCAAAAAATTTCAGAATTGCACCTTGCAATGTGGAGATATTACTGTTTGTGCATTTACAATATTCATTGATTTTTGCCATTGAAAAACATGTTTTTCATATACCAGAAATGTTTGAAGCTACTGACAATGAAAGGAGCTGGCATCTCACTCTCTTTGAATCTTCTTTATCATGCTAGGATTAACAGGAAAAAGCTAAAAATTTCAGAATTGCACCGTGCAATGTGGAGATATTACTGTTTGTGCATTTACAATATTCATTGATTTTTGCCATTGAAAAACATGTTTTTCATATACCAGAAATGTTTGAAGCTACTGACTGAATGAAAGGAGCTGGCATCTCACTCTCTTTGAATCTTCTTTATCATGCTAGGATTAGCAGGAAAAAGCAAAAAATTTCAGAATTGCACCTTGCAATGTGGAGATATTACTGTTTGTGCATTTACAATATTCATTGATTTTTGCCATTGAAAAACATGTTTTTCATATACCAGAAATGTTTGAAGCTACTGACTGAATGAAAGGAGCTGGCATCTCACTCTCTTTGAATCTTCTTTATCATGCTAGGATTAGCAGGAAAAAGCAAAAAATTTCAGAATTGCACCTTGCAATGTGGAGATATTACTGTTTGTGCATTTACAATATTCATTGATTTTTGCCATTGAAAAACATGTTTTTCATATACCAGAAATGTTTGAAGCTACTGACTGAATGAAAGGAGCTGGCATCTCACTCTTTGAATCTTCTTTATCATGCTAGGATTAGCAGGAAAAAGCAAACAATTTCAGAATTGCACCTTGCAATGTGGAGATATTACTGTTTGTGCATTTACAATATTCATTGATTTTTGCCATTGAAAAACATGTTTTTCATATACCAGAAATGTTTGAAGCTACAGACTGAATGAAAGGAGCTGGCATCTCACTCTCTTTGAATCTTCTTTATCATGCTAGGATTAACAGGAAAAAGCTAAAAATTTCAGAATTGCACCGTGCAATGTGGAGATATTACTGTTTGTGCATTTACAATATTCATTGATTTTTGCCATTGAAAAACATGTTTTTCATATACCAGAAATGTTTGAAGCTACTGACTGAATGAAAGGAGCTGGCATCTCACTCTCTTTGAATCTTCTTTATCATGCTAGGATTAACAGGAAAAAGCTAAAAATTTCAGAATTGCACCGTGCAATGTGGAGATATTACTGTTTGTGCATTTACAATATTCATTGATTTTTGCCATTGAAAAACATGTTTTTCATATACCAGAAATGTTTGAAGCTACTGACTGAATGAAAGGAGCTGGCATCTCACTCTCTTTGAATCTTCTTTATCATGCTAGGATTAACAGGAAAAAGCTAAAAATTTCAGAATTGCACCGTGCAATGTGGAGATATTACTGTTTGTGCATTTACAATATTCATTGATTTTTGCCATTGAAAAACATGTTTTTCATATACCAGAAATGTTTGAAGCTACTGACTGAATGAAAGGAGCTGGCATCTCACTCTTTGAATCTTCTTTATCATGCTAGGATTAGCAGGAAAAAGCAAACAATTTCAGAATTGCACCTTGCAATGTGGAGATATTACTGTTTGTGCATTTACAATATTCATTGATTTTTGCCATTGAAAAACATGTTTTTCATATACCAGAAATGTTTGAAGCTACTGACTGAATGAAAGGAGCTGGCATCTCACTCTCTTTGAATCTTCTTTATCATGCTAGGATTAGCAGGAAAAAGCAAAAAATTTCAGAATTGCACCTTGCAATGTGGAGATATTACTGTTTGTGCATTTACAATATTCATTGATTTTTGCCATTGAAAAACATGTTTTTCATATACCAGAAATGTTTGAAGCTACTGACTGAATGAAAGGAGCTGGCATCTCACTCTCTTTGAATCTTCTTTATCATGCTAGGATTAACAGGAAAAAGCTAAAAATTTCAGAATTGCACCGTGCAATGTGGAGATATTACTGTTTGTGCATTTACAATATTCATTGATTTTTGCCATTGAAAAACATGTTTTTCATATACCAGAAATGTTTGAAGCTACTGACTGAATGAAAGGAGCTGGCATCTCACTCTCTTTGAATCTTCTTTATCATGCTAGGATTAGCAGGAAAAAGCAAAAAATTTCAGAATTGCACCTTGCAATGTGGAGATATTACTGTTTGTGCATTTACAATATTCATTGATTTTTGCCATTGAAAAACATGTTTTTCATATACCAGAAATGTTTGAAGCTACTGACTGAATGAAAGGAGCTGGCATCTCACTCTCTTTGAATCTTCTTTATCATGCTAGGATTAACAGGAAAAAGCAAAAAATTTCAGAATTGCACCTTGCAATGTGGAGATATTACTGTTTGTGCATTTACAACATTCATTGATTTTTGCCATTGAAAAACATGTTTTTCATATACCAGAAATGTTTGAAGCTACTGACTGAATGAAAGGAGCTGGCATCTCACTCTCTTTGAATCTTCTTTATCATGCTAGGATTAGCAGGAAAAAGCAAAAAATTTCAGAATTGCACCTTGCAATGTGGAGATATTACTGTTTGTGCATTTACAATATTCATTAATTTTTGCCATTGAAAAACGTCCAGAAATGTTTGAAGCTACTGACTGAATGAAAGGAGCTGGCATCTCACTCTCTTTGAATCTTCTTTATCATGCTAGGATTAACAGGAAAAAGCTAAAAATTTCAGAATTGCACCGTGCAATGTGGAGATATTACTGTTTGTGCATTTACAATATTCATTGATTTTTGCCATTGAAAAACATGTTTTTCATATACCAGAAATGTTTGAAGCTACTGACTGAATGAAAGGAGCTGGCATCTCACTCTCTTTGAATCTTCTTTATCATGCTAGGATTAGCAGGAAAAAGCAAAAAATTTCAGAATTGCACCTTGCAATGTGGAGATATTACTGTTTGTGCATTTACAATATTCATTGATTTTTGCCATTGAAAAACATGTTTTTCATATACCAGAAATGTTTGAAGCTACTGACTGAATGAAAGGAGCTGGCATCTCACTCTCTTTGAATCTTCTTTATCATGCTAGGATTAACAGGAAAAAGCAAAAAATTTCAGAATTGCACCTTGCAATGTGGAGATATTACTGTTTGTGCATTTACAATATTCATTGATTTTTGCCATTGAAAAACATGTTTTTCATATACCAGAAATGTTTGAAGCTACTGACTGAATGAAAGGAGCTGGCATCTCACTCTCTTTGAATCTTCTTTATCATGCTAGGATTAGCAGGAAAAAGCAAAAAATTTCAGAATTGCACCTTGCAATGTGGAGATATTACTGTTTGTGCATTTACAATATTCATTGATTTTTGCCATTGAAAAACATGTTTTTCATATACCAGAAATGTTTGAAGCTACTGACTGAATGAAAGGAGCTGGCATCTCACTCTCTTTGAATCTTCTTTATCATGCTAGGATTAACAGGAAAAAGCAAAAAATTTCAGAATTGCACCTTGCAATGTGGAGATATTACTGTTTGTGCATTTACAATATTCATTGATTTTTGCCATTGAAAAACATGTTTTTCATATACCAGAAATGTTTGAAGCTACTGACTGAATGAAAGGAGCTGGCATCTCACTCTCTTTGAATCTTCTTTATCATGCTAGGATTAGCAGGAAAAAGCAAAAAATTTCAGAATTGCACCTTGCAATGTGGAGATATTACTGTTTGTGCATTTACAATATTCATTAATTTTTGCCATTGAAAAACGTCCAGAAATGTTTGAAGCTA
>NW_027367269.1:0-60037 GCF_046119375.1 Phyllobates terribilis | reverse complement strand
AAAAATTTCAGAATTGCACCTTGCAATGCGGAGAAATTACTGTTTGTGCATTTATAATATTCAATGATTTTTGCCATTGAAAAACGTCCAGAAATGATTGAAGCTACTGACTGAACGAAAGGAGCTGGCATCTCACTCTCTTTGAATCTTCTTTATCATGCTAAGAGGAGCAGGAAAAAGCAAAAAATTTCAGAATTGCACCTTGCAATGCGGAGAAATTACTGTTTGTGCATTTACAATATTCATTGATTTTTGCCATTGAAAAACATCATGTTATTCATATACCAGAAATGTTTGAAGCTACTGACTGAATGAAAGGAGCTGGCATCTCACTCTCTTTGAATCTTCTTTATCATGCTAAGAGGAGCAGGAAAAAGCAAAAAATTTCAGAATTGCACCTTGCAATGCGGAGAAATTACTGTTTGTGCATTTACAATATTCATTGATTTTTGCCATTGAAAAACATCATGTTATTCATATACCAGAAATGTTTGAAGCTACTGACTGAATGAAAGGAGCTGGCATCTCACTCTCTTTGAATCTTCTTTATCATGCTAAGAGGAGCAGGAAAAAGCAAAAAATTTCAGAATTGCACCTTGCAATGTGGAGAAATTACTGTTTGTGCATTTACAATATTCATTGATTTTTGCCATTGAAAAACGTCCAGAAATGATTGAAGCTTCTGACTGAATGAAAGGAGCTGGCATCTCACTCTCTTTGAATCTTCTTTATCATGCTAAGAGGAGCAGGAAAAAGCAAAAAATTTCAGAATTGCACCTTGCAATGCGGAGAAATTACTGTTTGTGCATTTACAATATTCATTGATTTTTGCCATTGAAAAACATCATGTTATTCATATACCAGAAATGTTTGAAGCTACTGACTGTATGAAAGGAGCTGGCATCTCACTCTCTTTGAATCTTCTTTATCATGCTAAGAGGAGCAGGAAAAAGCAAAAAATTTCAGAATTGCACCTTGCAATGCGGAGAAATTACTGTTTGTGCATTTACAATATTCATTGATTTTTGCCATTGAAAAACATCATGTTATTCATATACCAGAAATGTTTGAAGCTACTGACTGAATGAAAGGAGCTGGCATCTCACTCTCTTTGAATCTTCTTTATCATGCTAAGAGGAGCAGGAAAAAGCAAAAAATTTCAGAATTGCACCTTGCAATGTGGAGAAATTACTGTTTGTGCATTTACAATATTCATTGATTTTTACCATTGAAAAACGTCCAGAAATGATTGAAGCTACTGACTGAATGAAAGTAACTGGCATCTCACTCTCTTTGAATCTTCTTTATCATGCTAAGAGGAGCAGGAAAAAGCAAAAAATTTCAGACTTGCACCTTGCAATGCGGAGAAATTACTGTTTGTGCATTTACAATATTCATTGATTTTTGCCATTGAAAAACATCATGTTATTCATATACCAGAAATGTTTGAAGCTACTGACTGAATGAAAGGAGCTGGCATCTCACTCTCTTTGAATCTTCTTTATCATGCTAGGATTAGCAGGAAAAAGCAAAAAATTTCAGAATTGCACCTTGCAATGTGGAGAAATTACTGTTTGTGCATTTACAATATTCATTGATTTTTACCATTGAAAAACGTCCAGAAATGATTGAAGCTACTGACTGAATGAAAGTAACTGGCATCTCACTCTCTTTGAATCTTCTTTATCATGCTAAGAGGAGCAGGAAAAAGCAAAAAATTTCAGACTTGCACCTTGCAATGCGGAGAAATTACTGTTTGTGCATTTACAATATTCATTGATTTTTGCCATTGAAAAACATCATGTTATTCATATACCAGAAATGTTTGAAGCTACTGACTGAATGAAAGGAGCTGGCACCTCACTCTCTTTGAATCTTCTTTATCATGCTAAGAGGAGCGGGAAAAAGCAAAAAATTTCAGAATTGCACCTTGCAATGCGGAGAAATTACTGTTTGTGCATTTACAATATTCATTGATTTTTGCCATTGAAAAACGTCCAGAAATGATTGAAGGTACTGACTGAATGAAAGGAGCTGGCATCTCACTCTCTTTGAATCTTCTTTATCATGCTAAGAGGAGCAGGAAAAAGCAAAAAATTTCAGAATTGCACCTTGCAATGCGGAGAAATTACTGTTTGTGCATTTACAATATTCATTGATTTTTGCCACTGAAAAACGTCCAGAAATGATTGAAGCTACTGACTGAATGAAAGGAGCTGGCATCTCACTCTCTTTGAATCTTCTTTATCATGCTAAGAGGAGCAGGAAAAAGCAAAAAATTTCAGAATTGCACCTTGCAATGCGGAGAAATTACAGTTTGTGCATTTACAATATTCATTGATTTTTGCCATTGAAAAACATCCAGAAATGATTGAAGCTACTGACTGAATGAAAGGAGCTGGCATCTCACTCTCTTTGAATCTTCTTTATCACGCTAAGAGGAGCAGGAAAAAGCAAAAAATTTCAGAATTGCACCTTGCAATGCGGAGAAATTACTGTTTGTGCATTTACAATATTCATTGATTTTTGCCATTGAAAAACATCATGTTATTCATATACCAGAAATGTTTGAAGCTACTGACTGAATGAAAGGAGCTGGCATCTCACTCTCTTTGAATCTTCTTTATCATGCTAAGAGGAGCAGGAAAAAGCAAAAAATTTCAGAATTGCACCTTGCAATGTGGAGAAATTACTGTTTGTGCATTTACAATATTCATTGATTTTTACCATTGAAAAACGTCCAGAAATGATTGAAGCTACTGACTGAATGAAAGTAGCTGGCATCTCACTCTCTTTGAATCTTCTTTATCATGCTAAGAGGAGCAGGAAAAAGCAAAAAATTTCAGACTTGCACCTTGCAATGCGGAGAAATTACTGTTTGTGCATTTACAATATTCATTGATTTTTGCCATTGAAAAACATCATGTTATTCATATACCAGAAATGTTTGAAGCTACTGACTGAATGAAAGGAGCTGGCATCTCACTCTCTTTGAATCTTCTTTATCATGCTAAGAGGAGCAGGAAAAAGCAAAAAATTTCAGAATTGCACCTTGCAATGCGGAGAAATTACTGTTTGTGCATTTACAATATTCATTGATTTTTGCCATTGAAAAACATCATGTTATTCATATACCAGAAATGTTTGAAGCTACTGACTGAATGAAAGGAGCTGGCATCTCACTCTCATTGAATCTTCTTTATCATGCTAAGAGGAGCAGGAAAAAGCAAAAAATTTCAGAATTGCACCTTGCAATGCGGAGAAATTACTGTTTGTGCATTTACAATATTCATTGATTTTTGACATTGAAAAACGTCCAGAAATGATTGAAGCTACTGACTGAATGAAAGGAGCCGGCATCTCACTCTCTTTGAATCTTCTTTATCATGCTAAGAGGAGCAGGAAAAATCAAAAAATTTCAGAATTGCACCTTGCAATGCGGAGAAATTACTGTTTGTGCATTTACAATATTCATTGATTTTTGCCATTGAAAAACATGTTATTCATATACCAGAAATGTTTGAAGCTACTGACTGAATGAAAGGAGCTGGCACCTCACTCTCTTTGAATCTTCTTTATCATGCTAAGAGGAGCGGGAAAAAGCAAAAAATTTCAGAATTGCACCTTGCAATGCGGAGAAATTACTGTTTGTGCATTTACAATATTCATTGATTTTTGCCATTGAAAAACATGTTATTCATATACCAGAAATGTTTGAAGCTACTGACTGAATGAAAGGAGCTGGCATCTCACTCTCTTTGAATCTTCTTTATCATGCTAAGAGGAGCAGGAAAAAGCAAAAAATTTCAGAATTGCACCTTGCAATGCGGAGAAATTACAGTTTGTGCATTTACAATATTCATTGATTTTTGCCATTGAAAAACATCCAGAAATGATTGAAGCTACTGACTGAATGAAAGGAGCTGGCATCTCACTCTCTTTGAATCTTCTTTATCATGCTAAGAGGAGCAGGAAAAAGCAAAAAATTTCAGAATTGCACCTTGCAATGCGGAGAAATTACTGTTTGTGCATTTACAATATTCATTGATTTTTGCCATTGAAAAACATCATGTTATTCATATACCAGAAATGTTTGAAGCTACTGACTGAATGAAAGGAGCTGGCATCTCACTCTCTTTGAATCTTCTTTATCATGCTAAGAGGAGCAGGAAAAAGCAAAAAATTTCAGAATTGCACCTTGCAATGTGGAGAAATTACTGTTTGTGCATTTACAATATTCATTGATTTTTACCATTGAAAAACGTCCAGAAATGATTGAAGCTACTGACTGAATGAAAGTAGCTGGCATCTCACTCTCTTTGAATCTTCTTTATCATGCTAAGAGGAGCAGGAAAAAGCAAAAAATTTCTGACTTGCACCTTGCAATGCGGAGAAATTACTGTTTGTGCATTTACAATATTCATTGATTTTTGCCATTGAAAAACATCATGTTATTCATATACCAGAAATGTTTGAAGCTACTGACTGAATGAAAGGAGCTGGCACCTCACTCTCTTTGAATCTTCTTTATCATGCTAAGAGGAGCGGGAAAAAGCAAAAAATTTCAGAATTGCACCTTGCAATGCGGAGAAATTACTCTTTGTGCATTTACAATATTCATTGATTTTTGCCATTGAAAAACGTCCAGAAATGATTGAAGGTACTGACTGAATGAAAGGAGCTGGCATCTCACTCTCTTTGAATCTTCTTTATCATGCTAAGAGGAGCAGGAAAAAGCAAAAAATTTCAGAATTGCACCTTGCAATGCGGAGAAATTAGTTTGTGCATTTACAATATTCATTGATTTTTGCCATTGAAAAACGTCCAGAAATGATTGAAGCTACTGACTGAATGAAAGGAGCTGGCATCTCACTCTCTTTGAATCTTCTTTATCATGCTAAGAGGAGCAGGAAAAAGGAAAAAATTTCAGAATTGCACCTTGCAATGCGGAGAAATTACAGTTTGTGCATTTACAATATTCATTGATTTTTGCCATTGAAAAACATCCAGAAATGATTGAAGCTACTGACTGAATGAAAGGAGCTGGCATCTCACTCTCTTTGAATCTTCTTTATCATGCTAAGAGGAGCAGGAAAAAGCAAAAAATTTCAGAATTGCACCTTGCAATGCGGAGAAATTACAGTTTGTGCATTTACAATATTCATTGATTTTTGCCATTGAAAAACATCATGTTATTCATATACCAGAAATGTTTGAAGCTACTGACTGAATGAAAGGAGCTGGCATCTCACTCTCTTTGAATCTTCTTTATCATGCTAAGAGGAGCAGGAAAAAGCAAAAAATTTCAGAATTGCACCTTGCAATGTGGAGAAATTACTGTTTGTGCATTTACAATATTCATTGATTTTTACCATTGAAAAACGTCCAGAAATGATTGAAGCTACTGACTGAATGAAAGTAGCTGGCATCTCACTCTCTTTGAATCTTCTTTATCATGCTAAGAGGAGCAGGAAAAAGCAAAAAATTTCAGACTTGCACCTTGCAATGCGGAGAAATTACTGTTTGTGCATTTACAATATTCATTGATTTTTGCCATTGAAAAACATTATGTTATTCATATACCAGAAATGTTTGAAGCTACTGACTGAATGAAAGTAGCTGGCATCTCACTCTCTTTGAATCTTCTTTATCATGCTAAGAGGAGCAGGAAAAATCAAAAAATTTCAGAATTGCACCTTGCAATGCGGAGAAATTACTGTTTGTGCATTTACAATATTCATTGATTTTTGCCATTGAAAAACGTCCAGAAATGATTGAAGCTACTGACTGAATGAAAGGAGCTGGCATCTCACTCTCTTTGAATCTTCTTTATCATGCTAAGAGGAGCAGGAAAAAGCAAAAAATTTCAGAATTGCACCTTGCAATGCGGAGAAATTACTGTTTGTGCATTTACAATATTCATTGATTTTTGCCATTGAAAAACATCATGTTATTCATATACCAGAAATGATTGAAGCTACTGACTGAATGAAAGGAGCTGGCATCTCACTCTCTTTGAATCTTCTTTATCATGCTAAGAGGAGCAGGAAAAAGCAAAAAATTTCAGAATTGCACCTTGCAATGCGGAGAAATTACTGTTTGTGCATTTACAATATTCATTGATTTTTGCCATTGAAAAACATCATGTTATTCATATACCAGAAATGTTTGAAGCTACTGACTGAATGAAAGGAGCTGACATCTCACTCTCTTTGAATCTTCTTTATCATGCTAAGAGGAGCAGGAAAAAGCAAAAAATTTCAGAATTGCACCTTGCAATGCAGAGAAATTACTGTTTGTGCATTTACAATATTCATTGATTTTTGCCATTGAAAAACGTCCAGAAATGATTGAAGCTACTGACTGAATGAAAGGAGCTGGCATCTCACTCTCTTTGAATCTTCTTTATCATGCTAAGAGGAGCAGGAAAAAGCAAAAAATTTCAGAATTGCACCTTGCAATGCGGAGAAATTACTGTTTGTGCATTTACAATATTCATTGATTTTTGCCATTGAAAAACATCATGTTATTCATATACCAGAAATGTTTGAAGCTACTGACTGAATGAAAGGAGCTGGCATCTCACTCTCTTTGAATCTTCTTTATCATGCTAAGAGGAGCAGGAAAAAGCAAAAAATTTCAGAATTGCACCTTGCAATGCGGAGAAATTACTGTTTGTGCATTTACAATATTCATTGATTTTTGCCATTGAAAAACATCATGTTATTCATATACCAGAAATGTTTGAAGCTACTGACTGAATGAAAGGAGCTGGCATCTCACTCTCTTTGAATCTTCTTTATCATGCTAAGAGGAGCAGGAAAAAGCAAAAAATTTCAGAATTGCACCTTGCAATGTGGAGAAATTACTGTGCATTTACAATATTCATTGATTTTTACCATTGAAAAACGTCCAGAAATGATTGAAGCTACTGACTGAATGAAAGTAGCTGGCATCTCACTCTCTTTGAATCTTCTTTATCATGTTAAGAGGAGCAGGAAAAAGCAAAAAATTTCAGACTTGCACCTTGCAATGCGGAGAAATTACTGTTTGTGCATTTACAATATTCATTGATTTTTGACATTGAAAAACATCATGTTATTCATATACCAGAAATGTTTGAAGCTACTGACTGAATGAAAGGAGCTGGCATCTCACTCCCTTTGAATCTTCTTTATCATGCTAAGCGGAGCAGGAAAAAGCAAAAAATTTCAGAATTGCACCTTGCAATGCGGAGAAATTACTGTTTGTGCATTTACAATATTCATTGATTTTTGCCATTGAAAAACATCCAGAAATGATTGAAAGTACTGACTGAATGAAAGGAGCTGGCATCTCACTCTCTTTGAATCTTCTTTATCATGCTAAGAGGAGCAGGAAAAAGCAAAAAATTTCAGAATTGCACCTTGCAATGCAGAGAAATTACTGTTTGTGCATTTACAATATTCATTGATTTTTGCCATTGAAAAACGTCCAGAAATGATTGAAGCTACTGACTGAATGAAAGGAGCTGGCATCTCACTCTCTTTGAATCTTCTTTATCATGCTGAGGAGCAGGAAAAAGTAAAAAATTTCAGAATTGCACCTTGCAATGCGGAGAAATTACAGTTTGTGCATTTACAATATTCATTGATTTTTGCCATTGAAAAACATCCAGAAATGATTGAAGCTACTGACTGAATGAAAGGAGCTGGCATCTCACTCTCTTTGAATCTTCTTTATCATGCTAAGAGGAGCAGGAAAAAGCAAAAAATTTCAGAATTGCACCTTGCAATGCGGAGAAATTACTGTTTGTGCATTTACAATATTCATTGATTTTTGCCATTGAAAAACATCATGTTATTCATATACCAGAAATGTTTGAAGCTACTGACTGAATGAAAGGAGCTGGCATCTCACTCTCTTTGAATCTTCATTATCATGCTAAGAGGAGCAGGAAAAAGCAAAAAATTTCAGAATTGCACCTTGCAATGTGGAGAAATTACTGTTTGTGCATTTACAATATTCATTGATTTTTAACATTGAAAAACGTCCAGAAATGATTGAATCTACTGACTGAATGAAAGTAGCTGGCATCTCACTCTCTTTGAATCTTCTTTATCATGCTAAGAGGAGCAGGAAAAAGCAAAAAATTTCAGACTTGCACCTTGCAATGCGGAGAAATTACTGTTTGTGCATTTACAATATTCATTGATTTTTGCCATTGAAAAACATCATGTTATTCATATACCAGAAATGTTTGAAGCTACTGACTGAATGAAAGGAGCTGGCATCTCACTCTCTTTGAATCTTCTTTATCATGCTAAGAGGAGCAGGAAAAAGCAAAAAATTTCAGAATTGCACCTTGCAATGCGGAGAATTTACTGTTTGTGCATTTACAATATTCATTGATTTTTGCCATTGAAAACATCATGTTATTCATATACCAGAAATGTTTGAAGCTACTGACTGAATGAAAGGAGCTGGCATCTCACTCTCTTTGAATCTTCTTTATCATGCTAAGAGGAGCAGGAAAAAGCAAAAAATTTCAGAATTGCACCTTGCAATGTGGAGAAATTACTGTTTGTGCATTTACAATATTCATTGATTTTTACCATTGAAAAACGTCCAGAAATGATTGAAGCTACTGACTGAATGAAAGTAGCTGGCATCTCACTCTCTTTGAATCTTCTTTATCATGCTAAGAGGAGCAGGAAAAAGCAAAAAATTTCAGACTTGCACCTTGCAATGCGGAGAAATTGCTGTTTGTGCATTTACAATATTCATTGATTTTTGCCATTGAAAAACATCATGTTATTCATATACCAGAAATGTTTGAAGCTACTGACTGAATGAAAGGAGCTGGCATCTCACTCTCTTTGAATCTTCTTTATCATGCTAAGAGGAGCAGGAAAAAGCAAAAAATTTCAGAATTGCACCTTGCAATGCGGAGAAATTACTGTTTGTGCATTTACAATATTCATTGATTTTTGCCATTGAAAAACGTCCAGAAATGATTGAAGCTACTGACTGAATGAAAGGAGCTGGCATCTCACTCTCTTTGAATCTTCTTTATCATGCTAAGAGGAGCAGGAAAAAGCAAAAAATTTCAGAATTGCACCTTGCAATGCGGAGAAATTACTGTTTGTGCATTTACAATATTCATTGATTTTTGCCATTGAAAAACGTCCAGAAATGATTGAAAGTACTGACTGAATGAAAGGAGCTGGCATCTCACTCTCTTTGAATCTTCTTTATCATGCTAAGAGGAGCAGGAAAAAGCAAAAAATTTCAGAATTGCACCTTGCAATGCGGAGAAATTACTGTTTGTGCATTTACAATATTCATTGATTTTTGCCATTGAAAAACGTCCAGAAATGATTGAAGCTACTGACTGAATGAAAGGAGCTGGCATCTCACTCTCTTTGAATCTTCTTTATCATGCTAAGAGGAGCAGGAAAAAGCAAAAAATTTCAGAATTGCACCTTGCAATGCGGAGAAATTACAGTTTGTGCATTTACAATATTCATTGATTTTTGCCATTGAAAAACATCCAGAAATGATTGAAGCTACTGACTGAATGAAAGGAGCTGGCATCTCACTCTCTTTGAATCTTCTTTATCATGCTAAGAGGAGCAGGAAAAAGCAAAAAATTTCAGAATTGCACCTTGCAATGCGGAGAAATTACTGTTTGTGCATTTACAATATTCATTGATTTTTGCCATTTAAAAACATCATGTTATTCATATACCAGAAATGTTTGAAGCTACTGACTGAATGAATGGAGCTGGCATCTCACTCTCTTTGAATCTTCATTATCATGCTAAGAGGAGCAGGAAAAAGCAAAAAATTTCAGAATTGCACCTTGCAATGTGGAGAAATTACTGTTTGTGCATTTACAATATTCATTGATTTTTAACATTGAAAAACGTCCAGAAATGATTGAATCTACTGACTGAATGAAAGTAGCTGGCATCTCACTCTCTTTGAATCTTCTTTATCATGCTAAGAGGAGCAGGAAAAAGCAAAAAATTTCAGACTTGCACCTTGCAATGCGGAGAAATTACTGTTTGTGCATTTACAATATTCATTGATTTTTGCCATTGAAAAACATCATGTTATTCATATACCAGAAATGTTTGAAGCTACTGACTGAATGAAAGGAGCTGGCATCTCACTCTCTTTGAATCTTCTTTATCATGCTAAGAGGAGCAGGAAAAAGCAAAAAATTTCAGAATTGCACCTTGCAATGCGGAGAATTTACTGTTTGTGCATTTACAATATTCATTGATTTTTGCCATTGAAAACATCATGTTATTCATATACCAGAAATGTTTGAAGCTACTGACTGAATGAAAGGAGCTGGCATCTCACTCTCTTTGAATCTTCTTTATCATGCTAAGAGGAGCAGGAAAAAGCAAAAAATTTCAGAATTGCACCTTGCAATGTGGAGAAATTACTGTTTGTGCATTTACAATATTCATTGATTTTTACCATTGAAAAACGTCCAGAAATGATTGAAGCTACTGACTGAATGAAAGTAGCTGGCATCTCACTCTCTTTGAATCTTCTTTATCATGCTAAGAGGAGCAGGAAAAAGCAAAAAATTTCAGACTTGCACCTTGCAATGCGGAGAAATTACTGTTTGTGCATTTACAATATTCATTGATTTTTGCCATTGAAAAACATCATGTTATTCATATACCAGAAATGTTTGAAGCTACTGACTGAATGAAAGGAGCTGGCATCTCACTCTCTTTGAATCTTCTTTATCATGCTAAGAGGAGCAGGAAAAAGCAAAAAATTTCAGAATTGCACCTTGCAATGCGGAGAAATTACTGTTTGTGCATTTACAATATTCATTGATTTTTGCCATTGAAAAACATGTTATTCATATACCAGAAATGTTTGAAGCTACTGACTGAATGAAAGTAGCTGGCATCTCACTCTCTTTGAATCTTCTTTATCATGCTAAGAGGAGCAGGAAAAAGCAAAAAATTTCAGACTTGCACCTTGCAATGCGGAGAAATTACTGTTTGTGCATTTACAATATTCATTGATTTTTGACATTGAAAAACATCATGTTATTCATATACCAGAAATGTTTGAAGCTACTGACTGAATGAAAGGAGCTGGCATCTCACTCCCTTTGAATCTTCTTTATCATGCTAAGCGGAGCAGGAAAAAGCAAAAAATTTCAGAATTGCACCTTGCAATGCGGAGAAATTACTGTTTGTGCATTTACAATATTCATTGATTTTTGCCATTGAAAAACATCCAGAAATGATTGAAAGTACTGACTGAATGAAAGGAGCTGGCATCTCACTCTCTTTGAATCTTCTTTATCATGCTAAGAGGAGCAGGAAAAAGCAAAAAATTTCAGAATTGCACCTTGCAATGCAGAGAAATTACTGTTTGTGCATTTACAATATTCATTGATTTTTGCCATTGAAAAACGTCCAGAAATGATTGAAGCTACTGACTGAATGAAAGGAGCTGGCATCTCACTCTCTTTGAATCTTCTTTATCATGCTAAGAGGAGCAGGAAAAAGTAAAAAATTTCAGAATTGCACCTTGCAATGCGGAGAAATTACAGTTTGTGCATTTACAATATTCATTGATTTTTGCCATTGAAAAACATCCAGAAATGATTGAAGCTACTGACTGAATGAAAGGAGCTGGCATCTCACTCTCTTTGAATCTTCTTTATCATGCTAAGAGGAGCAGGAAAAAGCAAAAAATTTCAGAATTGCACCTTGCAATGCGGAGAAATTACTGTTTGTGCATTTACAATATTCATTGATTTTTGCCATTGAAAAACATCATGTTATTCATATACCAGAAATGTTTGAAGCTACTGACTGAATGAAAGGAGCTGGCATCTCACTCTCTTTGAATCTTCATTATCATGCTAAGAGGAGCAGGAAAAAGCAAAAAATTTCAGAATTGCACCTTGCAATATGGAGAAATTACTGTTTGTGCATTTACAATATTCATTGATTTTTAACATTGAAAAACGTCCAGAAATGATTGAATCTACTGACTGAATGAAAGTAGCTGGCATCTCACTCTCTTTGAATCTTCTTTATCATGCTAAGAGGAGCAGGAAAAAGCAAAAAATTTCAGACTTGCACCTTGCAATGCGGAGAAATTACTGTTTGTGCATTTACAATATTCATTGATTTTTGCCATTGAAAAACATCATGTTATTCATATACCAGAAATGTTTGAAGCTACTGACTGAATGAAAGGAGCTGGCATCTCACTCTCTTTGAATCTTCTTTATCATGCTAAGAGGAGCAGGAAAAAGCAAAAAATTTCAGAATTGCACCTTGCAATGCGGAGAATTTACTGTTTGTGCATTTACAATATTCATTGATTTTTGCCATTGAAAACATCATGTTATTCATATACCAGAAATGTTTGAAGCTACTGACTGAATGAAAGGAGCTGGCATCTCACTCTCTTTGAATCTTCTTTATCATGCTAAGAGGAGCAGGAAAAAGCAAAAAATTTCAGAATTGCACCTTGCAATGTGGAGAAATTACTGTTTGTGCATTTACAATATTCATTGATTTTTACCATTGAAAAACGTCCAGAAATGATTGAAGCTACTGACTGAATGAAAGTAGCTGGCATCTCACTCTCTTTGAATCTTCTTTATCATGCTAAGAGGAGCAGGAAAAAGCAAAAAATTTCAGACTTGCACCTTGCAATGCGGAGAAATTGCTGTTTGTGCATTTACAATATTCATTGATTTTTGCCATTGAAAAACATCATGTTATTCATATACCAGAAATGTTTGAAGCTACTGACTGAATGAAAGGAGCTGGCATCTCACTCTCTTTGAATCTTCTTTATCATGCTAAGAGGAGCAGGAAAAAGCAAAAAATTTCAGAATTGCACCTTGCAATGCGGAGAAATTACTGTTTGTGCATTTACAATATTCATTGATTTTTGCCATTGAAAAACGTCCAGAAATGATTGAAGCTACTGACTGAATGAAAGGAGCTGGCATCTCACTCTCTTTGAATCTTCTTTATCATGCTAAGAGGAGCAGGAAAAAGCAAAAAATTTCAGAATTGCACCTTGCAATGCGGAGAAATTACTGTTTGTGCATTTACAATATTCATTGATTTTTGCCATTGAAAAACGTCCAGAAATGATTGAAAGTACTGACTGAATGAAAGGAGCTGGCATCTCACTCTCTTTGAATCTTCTTTATCATGCTAAGAGGAGCAGGAAAAAGCAAAAAATTTCAGAATTGCACCTTGCAATGCGGAGAAATTACTGTTTGTGCATTTACAATATTCATTGATTTTTGCCATTGAAAAACGTCCAGAAATGATTGAAGCTACTGACTGAATGAAAGGAGCTGGCATCTCACTCTCTTTGAATCTTCTTTATCATGCTAAGAGGAGCAGGAAAAAGTAAAAAATTTCAGAATTGCACCTTGCAATGCGGAGAAATTACAGTTTGTGCATTTACAATATTCATTGCTTTTTGCCATTGAAAAACATCCAGAAATGATTGAAGCTACTGACTGAATGAAAGGAGCTGGCATCTCACTCTCTTTGAATCTTCTTTATCATGCTAAGAGGAGCAGGAAAAAGCAAAAAATTTCAGAATTGCACCTTGCAATGCGGAGAAATTACTGTTTGTGCATTTACAATATTCATTGATTTTTGCCATTTAAAAACATCATGTTATTCATATACCAGAAATGTTTGAAGCTACTGACTGAATGAATGGAGCTGGCATCTCACTCTCTTTGAATCTTCATTATCATGCTAAGAGGAGCAGGAAAAAGCAAAAAATTTCAGAATTGCACCTTGCAATGTGGAGAAATTACTGTTTGTGCATTTACAATATTCATTGATTTTTAACATTGAAAAACGTCCAGAAATGATTGAATCTACTGACTGAATGAAAGTAGCTGGCATCTCACTCTCTTTGAATCTTCTTTATCATGCTAAGAGGAGCAGGAAAAAGCAAAAAATTTCAGACTTGCACCTTGCAATGCGGAGAAATTACTGTTTGTGCATTTACAATATTCATTGATTTTTGCCATTGAAAAACATCATGTTATTCATATACCAGAAATGTTTGAAGCTACTGACTGAATGAAAGGAGCTGGCATCTCACTCTCTTTGAATCTTCTTTATCATGCTAAGAGGAGCAGGAAAAAGCAAAAAATTTCAGAATTGCACCTTGCAATGCGGAGAATTTACTGTTTGTGCATTTACAATATTCATTGATTTTTGCCATTGAAAACATCATGTTATTCATATACCAGAAATGTTTGAAGCTACTGACTGAATGAAAGGAGCTGGCATCTCACTCTCTTTGAATCTTCTTTATCATGCTAAGAGGAGCAGGAAAAAGCAAAAAATTTCAGAATTGCACCTTGCAATGTGGAGAAATTACTGTTTGTGCATTTACAATATTCATTGATTTTTACCATTGAAAAACGTCCAGAAATGATTGAAGCTACTGACTGAATGAAAGTAGCTGGCATCTCACTCTCTTTGAATCTTCTTTATCATGCTAAGAGGAGCAGGAAAAAGCAAAAAATTTCAGACTTGCACCTTGCAATGCGGAGAAATTACTGTTTGTGCATTTACAATATTCATTGATTTTTGCCATTGAAAAACATCATGTTATTCATATACCAGAAATGTTTGAAGCTACTGACTGAATGAAAGGAGCTGGCATCTCACTCTCTTTGAATCTTCTTTATCATGCTAAGAGGAGCAGGAAAAAGCAAAAAATTTCAGAATTGCACCTTGCAATGCGGAGAAATTACTGTTTGTGCATTTACAATATTCATTGATTTTTGCCATTGAAAAACGTCCAGAAATGATTGAAGCTACTGACTGAATGAAAGGAGCTGGCATCTCACTCTCTTTGAATCTTCTTTATCATGCTAAGAGGAGCAGGAAAAAGCAAAAAATTTCAGAATTGCACCTTGCAATGCGGAGAAATTACTGTTTGTGCATTTACAATATTCATTGATTTTTGCCATTGAAAAACGTCCAGAAATGATTGAAGCTACTGACTGAATGAAAGGAGCTGGCATCTCACTCTCTTTGAATCTTCTTTATCATGCTAAGAGGAGCAGGAAAAAGCAAAAAATTTCACAATTGCACCTTGCAATGCGGAGAAATTACTGTTTGTGCATTTACAATATTCATTGATTTTTGCCATTGAAAAACATGTTATTCATATACCAGAAATGTTTGAAGCTACTGACTGAATGAAAGAAGCTGGCACCTCACTCTCTTTGAATCTTCTTTATCATGCTAAGAGGAGCAGGAAAAAGCAAAAAATTTCAGAATTGCACCTTGCAATGCGGAGAAATTACTGTTTGTGCATTTACAATATTCATTGATTTTTGCCATTGAAAAACATCATGTTATTCATATACCAGAAATGATTGAAGCTACTGACTGAATGAAAGTAGCTGGCATCTCACTCTCTTTGAATCGTCTTTATCATGCTAAGAGGAGCAGGAAAAAGCAAAAAATTTCAGAATTGCACCTTGCAATGCGGAGAAATTACTGTTTGTGCATTTACAATATTCATTGATTTTTGCAATTGAAAAACGTCCAGAAATGATTGAAGCTACTGACTGAATGAAAGGAGCTGGCAACTCACTCTCTTTGAATCATGTTTATCATGCTAAGAGGAGCAGGAAAAAGCAAAAAATTTCAGAATTGCACCTTGCAATGCGGAGAAATTACTGTTTGTGCATTTACAATATTCATTGATTTTTGCCATTGAAAAACGTCCAGAAATGATTGAAGCTACTGACTGAATGAAAGGAGCTGGCATCTCACTCTCTTTGAATCTTCTTTATCATGCTAAGAGGAGCAGGAAAAAGCAAAAAATTTCAGAATTGCACCTTGCAATGCGGAGAAATTACTGTTTGTGCATTTACAATATTCATTGATTTTTGCCATTGAAAAACATCATGTTATTCATATACCAGAAATGATTGAAGCTACTGACTGAATGAAAGGAGCTGGCATCTCACTCTCTTTGAATCTTCTTTATCATGCTAAGAGGAGCAGGAAAAAGCAAAAAATTTCAGAATTGCACCTTGCAATGCGGAGAAATTACTGTTTGTGCATTTACAATATTCATTGATTTTTGCCATTGAAAAACGTCCAGAAATGATTGAAGCTACTGACTGAATGAAAGGAGCTGGCATCTCACTCTCTTTGAATCTTCTTTATCATGCTAAGAGGAGCAGGAAAAAGCAAAAAATTTCAGAATTGCACCTTGCAATGCGGAGAAATTACTGTTTGTGCATTTACAATATTCATTGATTTTTGCCATTGAAAAACGTCCAGAAATGATTGAAGCTACTGACTGAATGAAAGGAGCTGGCATCTCACTCTCTTTGAATCTTGTTTATCATGCTAAGAGGAGCAGGAAAAAGCAAAAAATTTCAGAATTGCACCTTGCAATGCGGAGAAATTACTGTTTGTGCATTTACAATATTCATTGATTTTTGCCATTGAAAAACGTCCAGAAATGATTGAAGCTACTGACTGAATGAAAGGAGCTGGCATCTCACTCTCTTTGAATCTTCTTTATCATGCTAAGAGGAGCAGGAAAAAGCAAAAAATTTCAGAATTGCACCTTGCAATGCGGAGAAATTACTGTTTGTGCATTTACAATATTCATTGATTTTTGCCATTGAAAAACATCATGTTATTCATATACCAGAAATGATTGAAGCTACTGACTGAATGAAAGGAGCTGGCATCTCACTCTCTTTGAATCTTCTTTATCATGCTAAGAGGAGCAGGAAAAAGTAAAAAATTTCAGAATTGCACCTTGCAATGCGGAGAAATTACTGTTTGTGCATTTATAATATTCAATGATTTTTGCCATTGAAAAACGTCCAGAAATGATTGAAGCTACTGACTGAACGAAAGGAGCTGGTATCTCACTCTCTTTGAATCTTCTTTATCATGCTAAGAGGAGCAGGAAAAAGCAAAAAATTTCAGAATTGCACCTTGCAATGCGGAGAAATTACTGTTTGTGCATTTACAATATTCATTGATTTTTGCCATTGAAAAACGTCCAGAAATGATTGAAGCTACTGACTGAATGAAAGGAGCTGGCATCTCACTCTCTTTGAATCTTCTTTATCATGCTAAGAGGAGCAGGAAAAAGCAAAAAATTTCAGAATTGCACCTTGCAATGCGGAGAAATTACTGTTTGTGCATTTACAATATTCATTGATTTTTGCCATTGAAAAACATCATGTTATTCATATACCAGAAATGTTTGAAGCTAATGACTGAATGAAAGGAGCTGACATCTCACTCTCTTTGAATCTTCTTTATCATGCTAAGAGGAGCAGGAAAAAGCAAAAAATTTCAGAATTGCACCTTGCAATGCAGAGAAATTACTGTTTGTGCATTTACAATATTCATTGATTTTTGCCATTGAAAAACGTCCAGAAATGATTGAAGCTACTGACTGAATGAAAGGAGCTGGCATCTCACTCTCTTTGAATCTTCTTTATCATGCTAAGAGGAGCAGGAAAAAGCAAAAAATTTCAGAATTGCACCTTGCAATGCGGAGAAATTACTGTTTGTGCATTTACAATATTCATTGATTTTTGCCATTGAAAAACATCATGTTATTCATATAAAAGAAATGTTTGAAGCTACTGACTGAATGAAAGGAGCTGGCATCTCACTCTCTTTGAATCTTCTTTATCATGCTAAGAGGAGCAGGAAAAAGCAAAAAATTTCAGAATTGCACCTTGCAATGTGGAGAAATTACTGTTTGTACATTTACAATATTCATTGATTTTTACCATTGAAAAACGTCCAGAAATGATTGAAGCTACTGACTGAATGAAAGTAGCTGGCATCTCACTCTCTTTGAATCTTCTTTATCATGCTAAGAGGAGCAGGAAAAACCAAAAAATTTCAGACTTGCACCTTGCAATGCGGAGAAATTACTGTTTGTGCATTTACAATATTCATTGATTTTTGCCATTGAAAAACATCATGTTATTCATATACCAGAAATGTTTGAAGCTACTGACTGAATGAAAGGAGCTGGCATCTCACTCTCTTTGAATCTTCTTTATCATGCTAAGAGGAGCAGGAAAAAGCAAAAAATTTCAGAATTGCACCTTGCAATGCGGAGAAATTACTGTTTGTGCATTTACAATATTCATTGATTTTTGCCATTGAAAAACGTCCAGAAATGATTGAAGCTACTGACTGAATGAAAGGAGCTGGCATCTCTCTCTCTTTGAATCTTCTTTATCATGCTAAGAGGAGCAGGAAAAAGCAAAAAATTTCAGAATTGCACCTTGCAATGCGGAGAAATTACTGTTTGTGCATTTACAATATTCATTGATTTTTGCCATTGAAAAACGTCCAGAAATGATTGAAGCTACTGACTGAATGAAAGGAGCTGGCATCTCACTCTCTTTGAATCTTCTTTATCATGCTAAGAGGAGCAGGAAAAAGCAAAAAATTTCAGAATTGCACCTTGCAATGCGGAGAAATTACTGTTTGTGCATTTACAATATTCATTGATTTTTGCCATTGAAAAACATGTTATTCATATACCAGAAATGTTTGAAGCTACTGACTGAATGAAAGGAGCTGGCACCTCACTCTCTTTGAATCTTCTTTATCATGCTAAGAGGAGCGGGAAAAAGCAAAAAATTTCAGAATTGCACCTTGCAATGCGGAGAAATTACTGTTTGTGCATTTACAATATTCATTGATTTTTGCCATTGAAAAACGTCCAGAAATGATTGAAGGTACTGACTGAATGAAAGGAGCTGGCATCTCACTCTCTTTGAATCTTCTTTATCATGCTAAGAGGAGCAGGAAAAAGCAAAAAATTTCAGAATTGCACCTTGCAATGCGGAGAAATTACTGTTTGTGCATTTACAATATTCATTGATTTTTGCCATTGAAAAACGTCCAGAAATGATTGAAGCTACTGACTGAATGAAAGGAGCTGGCATCTCACTCTCTTTGAATCTTCTTTATCATGCTAAGAGGAGCAGGAAAAAGCAAAAAATTTCAGAATTGCACCTTGCAATGCGGAGAAATTACAGTTTGTGCATTTACAATATTCATTGATTTTTGCCATTGAAAAACATCCAGAAATGATTGAAGCTACTGACTGAATGAAAGGAGCTGGCATCTCAATCTCTTTGAATCTTCTTTATCATGCTAAGAGGAGCAGGAAAAAGCAAAAAATTTCAGAATAGCACCTTGCAATGCGGAGAAATTACTGTTTGTGCATTTACAATATTCATTGATTTTTGCCATTGAAAAACATGTTATTCATATACCAGAAATGTTTGAAGCTACTGACTGAATGAAAGGAGCTGGCACCTCACTCTCTTTGAATCTTCTTTATCATGCTAAGAGGAGCGGGAAAAAGCAAAAAATTTCAGAATTGCACCTTGCAATGCGGAGAAATTACTGTTTGTGCATTTACAATATTCATTGATTTTTGCCATTGAAAAACGTCCAGAAATGATTGAAGGTACTGACTGAATGAAAGGAGCTGGCATCTCACTCTCTTTGAATCTTCTTTATCATGCTAAGAGGAGCAGGAAAAAGCAAAAAATTTCAGAATTGCACCTTGGAATGCGGAGAAATTACTGTTTGTGCATTTACAATATTCATTGATTTTTGCCATTGAAAAACGTCCAGAAATGATTGAAGCTACTGACTGAATGAAAGGAGCTGGCATCTCACTCTCTTTGAATCTTCTTTATCATGCTAAGAGGAGCAGGAAAAAGCAAAAAATTTCAGAATTGCACCTTGCAATGCGGAGAAATTACAGTTTGTGCATTTACAATATTCATTGATTTTTGCCATTGAAAAACATCCAGAAATGATTGAAGCTACTGACTGAATGAAAGGAGCTGGCATCTCACTCTCTTTGAATCTTCTTTATCATGCTAAGAGGAGCAGGAAAAAGCAAAAAATTTCAGAATAGCACCTTGCAATGCGGAGAAATTACTGTTTGTGCATTTACAATATTCATTGATTTTTGCCATTGAAAAACATCATGTTATTCATATACCAGAAATGTTTGAAGCTACTGACTGAATGAAAGGAGCTGGCATCTCACTCTCTTTGAATCTTCTTTATCATGCTAAGAGGAGCAGGAAAAAGCAAAAAATTTCAGAATTGCACCTTGCAATGTGGAGAAATTACTGTTTGTGCATTTACAATATTCATTGATTTTTACCTTTGAAAAACGTCCAGAAATGATTGAAGCTACTGACTGAATGAAAGTAGCTGGCATCTCACTCTCTTTGAATCTTCTTTATCATGCTAAGAGGAGCAGGAAAAAGCAAAAAATTTCAGACTTGCACCTTGCAATGCGGAGAAACTACTGTTTGTGCATTTACAATATTCATTGATTTTTGCCATTGAAAAACATCATGTTATTCATATACCAGAAATGTTTGAAGCTACTGACTGAATGAAAGGAGCTGGCATCTCACTCTCTTTGAATCTTCTTTATCATGCTAAGAGGAGCAGGAAAAAGCAAAAAATTTCAGAATTGCACCTTGCAATGCGGAGAAATTACTGTTTGTGCATTTACAATATTCATTGATTTTTGCCATTGAAAAACATCATGTTATTCATATACCAGAAATATTTGAAGCTACTGACTGAATGAAAGGAGCTGGCATCTCACTCTCTTTGAATCTTCTTTATCATGCTAAGAGGAGCAGGAAAAAGCAAAAAATTTCAGAATTGCACCTTGCAATGTGGAGAAATTACTGTTTGTGCATTTACAATATTCATTGATTTTTACCATTGAAAAACGTCCAGAAATGATTGAAGCTACTGACTGAATGAAAGTAGCTGGCATCTCACTCTCTTTGAATCTTCTTTATCATGCTAAGAGGAGCAGGAAAAAGCAAAAAATTTCAGACTTGCACCTTGCAATGCGGAGAAATTACTGTTTGTGCATTTACAATATTCATTGATTTTTGCCATTGAAAAACATCATGTTATTCATATACCAGAAATGTTTGAAGCTACTGACTGAATGAAAGGAGCTGGCATCTCACTCTCTTTGAATCTTCTTTATCATGCTAAGAGGAGCAGGAAAAAGCAAAAAATTTCAGAATTGCACCTTGCAATGCGGAGAAATTTCTGTTTGTGCATTTACAATATTCATTGATTTTTGCCATTGAAAAACATCATGTTATTCATATACCAGAAATGATTGAAGCTACTGACTGAATGAAAGGAGCTGGCATCTCACTCTCTTTGAATCTTCTTTATCATGCTAAGAGGAGCAGGAAAAAGTAAAAAATTTCAGAATTGCACCTTGCAATGCGGAGAAATTACTGTTTGTGCATTTATAATATTCAATGATTTTTGCCATTGAAAAACGTCCAGAAATGATTGAAGCTACTGACTGAACGAAAGGAGCTGGCATCTCACTCTCTTTGAATCTTCTTTATCATGCTAAGAGGAGCAGGAAAAAGCAAAAAATTTCAGAATTGCACCTTGCAATGCGGAGAAATTACTGTTTGTGCATTTACAATATTCATTGATTTTTGCCATTGAAAAACATCCAGAAATGATTGAAGCTACTGACTGAATGAAAGGAGCTGGCATCTCACTCTCTTTGAATCTTCTTTATCATGCTAAGAGGAGCAGGAAAAAGCAAAAAATTTCAGAATTGCACCTTGCAATGCGGAGAAATTACTGTTTGTGCATTTACAATATTCATTGATTTTTGCCATTGAAAAACATCATGTTATTCATATACTAGAAATGTTTGAAGCTACTGACTGAATGAAAGGAGCTGACATCTCACTCTCTTTGAATCTTCTTTATCATGCTAAGAGGAGCAGGAAAAAGCAAAAAATTTCAGAATTGCACCTTGCAATGCGGAGAAATTACAGATTGTGCATTTACAATATTCATTGATTTTTGCCATTGAAAAACATCCAGAAATGATTGAAGCTACTGACTGAATGAAAGGAGCTGGCATCTCACTCTCTTTGAATCTTCTTTATCATGCTAAGAGGAGCAGGAAAAAGCAAAAAATTTCAGAATAGCACCTTGCAATGCGGAGAAATTACTGTTTGTGCATTTACAATATTCATTGATTTTTGCCATTGAAAAACATCATGTTATTCATATACCAGAAATGTTTGAAGCTACTGACTGAATGAAAGGAGCTGGCATCTCACTCTCTTTGAATCTTCTTTATCATGCTAAGAGGAGCAGGAAAAAGCAAAAAATTTCAGACTTGCACCTTGCAATGCGGAGAAATTACTGTTTGTGCATTTACAATATTCATTGATTTTTGCCATTGAAAAACATCATGTTATTCATATACCAGAAATGTTTGAAGCTACTGACTGAATGAAAGGAGCTGGCATCTCACTCTCTTTGAATCTTCTTTATCATGCTAAGAGGAGCAGGAAAAAGCAAAAAATTTCAGAATTGCACCTTGCAATGCGGAGAAATTACTGTTTGTGCATTTACAATATTCATTGATTTTTGCCATTGAAAAACATCATGTTATTCATATACCAGAAATGTTTGAAGCTACTGACTGAATGAAAGGAGCTGGCATCTCACTCTCTTTGAATCTTCTTTATCATGCTAAGAGGAGCAGGAAAAAGCAAAAAATTTCAGAATTGCACCTTGCAATGTGGAGAAATTACTGTTTGTGCATTTACAATATTCATTGATTTTTACCATTGAAAAACGTCCAGAAATGATTGAAGCTACTGACTGAATGAAAGTAGCTGGCATCTCACTCTCTTTGAATCTTCTTTATCATGCTAAGAGGAGCAGGAAAAAGCAAAAAATTTCAGACTTGCACCTTGCAATGCGGAGAAATTACTGTTTGTGCATTTACAATATTCATTGATTTTTGCCATTGAAAAACATCATGTTATTCATATACCAGAAATGTTTGAAGCTACTGACTGAATGAAAGGAGCTGGCATCTCACTCTCTTTGAATCTTCTTTATCATGCTAAGAGGAGCAGGAAAAAGCAAAAAATTTCAGAATTGCACCTTGCAATGCGGAGAAATTACTGTTTGTGCATTTACAATATTCATTGATTTTTGCCATTGAAAAACATCATGTTATTCATATACCAGAAATGATTGAAGCTACTGACTGAATGAAAGGAGCTGGCATCTCACTCTCTTTGAATCTTCTTTATCATGCTAAGAGGAGCAGGAAAAAGTAAAAAATTTCAGAATTGCACCTTGCAATGCGGAGAAATTACTGTTTGTGCATTTATAATATTCAATGATTTTTGCCATTAAAAAAAAGGTCCAGAAATGATTGAAGCTACTGACTGAACGAAAGGAGCTGGCATCTCACTCTCTTTGAATCTTCTTTATCATGCTAAGAGGAGCAGGAAAAAGCAAAAAATTTCAGAATTGCACCTTGCAATGCGGAGAAATTACTGTTTGTGCATTTACAATATTCATTGATTTTTGCCATTGAAAAACATCCAGAAATGATTGAAGCTACTGACTGAATGAAAGGAGCTGGCATCTCACTCTCTTCGAATCTTCTTTATCATGCAAAGAGGAGCAGGAAAAAGCAAAAAATTTCAGAATTGCACCTTGCAATGCGGAGAAATTACTGTTTGTGCATTTACAATATTCATTGATTTTTGCCATTGAAAAACATCATGTTATTAATATACCAGAAATGTTTGAAGCTACTGACTGAATGAAAGGAGCTGACATCTCACTCTCTTTGAATCTTCTTTATCATGCTAAGAGGAGCAGGAAAAAGCAAAAAATTTCAGAATTGCACCTTGCAATGCGGAGAAATTACTGTTTGTGCATTTACAATATTCATTGATTTTTGCCATTGAAAAACGTCCAGAAATGATTGAAGCTACTGACTGAATGAAAGGAGCTGGCATCTCACTCTCTTTGAATCTTCTTTATCATGCTAAGAATAGCAGGAAAAAGCAAAAAATTTCAGAATTGCACCTTGCAATGCGGAGAAATTACTGTTTGTGCATTTACAATATTCATTGATTTTTGCCATTGAAAAACATGTTATTCATATACCAGAAATGTTTGAAGCTACTGACTGAATGAAAGGAGCTGGCACCTCACTCTCTTTGAATCTTCTTTATCATGCTAAGAGGAGCGGGAAAAAGCAAAAAATTTCAGAATTGCACCTTGCAATGCGGAGAAATTACTGTTTGTGCATTTATAATATTCAATGATTTTTGCCATTGAAAAACGTCCAGAAATGATTGAAGCTACTGACTGAACGAAAGGAGCTGGCATCTCACTCTCTTTGAATCTTCTTTATCATGCTAAGAGGAGCAGGAAAAAGCAAAAAATTTCAGAATTGCACCTTGCAATGCGGAGAAATTACTGTTTGTGCATTTACAATATTCATTGATTTTTGCCATTGAAAAACATCCAGAAATGATTGAAGCTACTGACTGAATGAAAGGAGCTGGCATCTCACTCTCTTTGAATCTTCTTTATCATGCTAAGAGGAGCAGGAAAAAGCAAAAAATTTCAGAATTGCACCTTGCAATGCGGAGAAATTACTGTTTGTGCATTTACAATATTCATTGATTTTTGCCATTGAAAAACATCATGTTATTCATATACCAGAAATGTTTGAAGCTACTGACTGAATGAAAGGAGCTGACATCTCACTCTCTTTGAATCTTCTTTATCATGCTAAGAGGAGCAGGAAAAAGCAAAAAATTTCAGAATTGCACCTTGCAATGCGGAGAAATTACTGTTTGTGCATTTACAATATTCATTGATTTTTGCCATTGAAAAACGTCCAGAAATGATTGAAGCTACTGACTGAATGAAAGGAGCTGGCATCTCACTCTCTTTGAATCTTCTTTATCATGCTAAGAGGAGCAGGAAAAAGCAAAAAATTTCAGAATTGCACCTTGCAATGCGGAGAAATTACTGTTTGTGCATTTACAATATTCATTGATTTTTGCCATTGAAAAACATGTTATTCATATACCAGAAATGTTTGAAGCTACTGACTGAATGAAAGGAGCTGGCACCTCACTCTCTTTGAATCTTCTTTATCATGCTAAGAGCAGCGGGAAAAAGCAAAAAATTTCAGAATTGCACCTTGCAATGCGGAGAAATTACTGTTTGTGCATTTACAATATTCATTGATTTTTGCCATTGAAAAACGTCCAGAAATGATTGAAGGTACTGACTGAATGAAAGGAGCTGTCATCTCACTCTCTTTGAATCTTCTTTATCATGCTAAGAGGAGCAGGAAAAAGCAAAAAATTTCAGAATTGCACCTTGCAATGCGGAGAAATTACTGTTTGTGCATTTACAATATTCATTGGTTTTTGCCATTGAAAAACGTCCAGAAATGATTGAAGCTACTGACTGAATGAAAGGAGCTGGCATCTCACTCTCTTTGAATCTTCTTTATCATGCTAAGAGGAGCAGGAAAAAGCAAAAAATTTCAGAATTGCACCTTGCAATGCGGAGAAATTACTGTTTGTGCATTTACAATATTCATTGATTTTTGCCATTGAAAAACATCATGTTATTCATATACCAGAAATGTTTGAAGCTACTGACTGAATGAAAGGAGCTGGCATCTCACTCTCTTTGAATCTTCTTTATCATGCTAAGAGGAGCAGGAAAAAGCAAAAAATTTCAGAATTTCACCTTGCAATGTGGAGAAATTACTGTTTGTGCATTTACAATATTCATTGATTTTTACCATTGAAAAACGTCCAGAAATGATTGAAGCTACTGACTGAATGAAAGTAGCTGGCATCTCACTCTCTTTGAATCTTCTTTATCATGCTAAGAGGAGCAGGAAAAAGCAAAAAATTTCAGACTTGCACCTTGCAATGCGGAGAAATTACTGTTTGTGCATTTACAATATTCATTGATTTTTGCCATTGAAAAACATCATGTTATTCATATACCAGAAATGTTTGAAGCTACTGACTGAATGAAAGGAGCTGGCATCTCACTCTCTTTGAATCTTCTTTATCATGCTAAGAGGAGCAGGAAAAAGTATAAAATTTCAGAATTGCACCTTGCAATGCGGAGAAATTACTGTTTGTGCATTTATAATATTCAATGATTTTTGCCATTGAAAAACGTCCAGAAATGATTGAAGCTACTGACTGAACGAAAGGAGCTGGCATCTCACTCTCTTTGAATCTTCTTTATCATGCTAAGAGGAGCAGGAAAAAGCAAAAAATTTCAGAATTGCACCTTGCAATGCGGAGAAATTACTGTTTGTGCATTTACAATATTCATTGATTTTTGCCATTGAAAAACATCCAGAAATGATTGAAGCTACTGACTGAATGAAAGGAGCTGGCATCTCACTCTCTTTGAATCTTCTTTATCATGCTAAGAGGAGCAGGAAAAAGCAAAAAATTTCAGAATTGCACCTTGCAATGCGGAGAAATTACTGTTTGTGCATTTACAATATTCATTGATTTTTGCCATTGAAAAACATCATGTTATTCATATACCAGAAATGTTTGAAGCTACTGACTGAATGAAAGGAGCTGACATCTCACTCTCTTTGAATCTTCTTTATCATGCTAAGAGGAGCAGGAAAAAGCAAAAAATTTCAGAATTGCACCTTGCAATGCGGAGAAATTACTGTTTGTGCATTTACAATATTCATTGATTTTTGCCATTGAAAAACGTCCAGAAATGATTGAAGCTACTGACTGAATGAAAGGAGCTGGCATCTCACTCTCTTTGAATCTTCTTTATCATGCTAAGAGGAGCAGGAAAAAGCAAAAAATTTCAGAATTGCACCTTGCAATGCGGAGAAATTACTGTTTGTGCATTTACAATATTCATTGATTTTTGCCATTGAAAAACATGTTATTCATATACCAGAAATGTTTGAAGCTACTGACTGAATGAAAGGAGCTGGCACCTCACTCTCTTTGAATCTTCTTTATCATGCTAAGAGGAGCGGGAAAAAGCAAAAAATTTCAGAATTGCACCTTGCAATGCGGAGAAATTACTGTTTGTGCATTTATAATATTCAATGATTTTTGCCATTGAAAAACGTCCAGAAATGATTGAAGCTACTGACTGAACGAAAGGAGCTGGCATCTCACTCTCTTTGAATCTTCTTTATCATGCTAAGAGGAGCAGGAAAAAGCAAAAAATTTCAGAATTGCACCTTGCAATGCGGAGAAATTACTGTTTGTGCATTTACAATATTCATTGATTTTTGCCATTGAAAAACATCCAGAAATGATTGAAGCTACTGACTGAATGAAAGGAGCTGGCATCTCACTCTCTTTGAATCTTCTTTATCATGCTAAGAGGAGCAGGAAAAAGCAAAAAATTTCAGAATTGCACCTTGCAATGCGGAGAAATTACTGTTTGTGCATTTACAATATTCATTGATTTTTGCCATTGAAAAACATCATGTTATTCATATACCAGAAATGTTTGAAGCTACTGACTGAATGAAAGGAGCTGACATCTCACTCTCTTTGAATCTTCTTTATCATGCTAAGAGGAGCAGGAAAAAGCAAAAAATTTCAGAATTGCACCTTGCAATGCGGAGAAATTACTGTTTGTGCATTTACAATATTCATTGATTTTTGCCATTGAAAAACGTCCAGAAATGATTGAAGCTACTGACTGAATGAAAGGAGCTGGCATCTCACTCTCTTTGAATCTTCTTTATCATGCTAAGAGGAGCAGGAAAAAGCAAAAAATTTCAGAATTGCACCTTGCAATGCGGAGAAATTACTGTTTGTGCATTTACAATATTCATTGATTTTTGCCATTGAAAAACATGTTATTCATATACCAGAAATGTTTGAAGCTACTGACTGAATGAAAGGAGCTGGCACCGCACTCTCTTTGAATCTTCTTTATCATGCTAAGAGGAGCGGGAAAAAGCAAAAAATTTCAGAATTGCACCTTGCAATGCGGAGAAATTACTGTTTGTGCATTTACAATATTCATTGATTTTTGCCAATGAAAAACGTCCAGAAATGATTGAAGGTACTGACTGAATGAAAGGAGCTGGCATCTCACTCTCTTTGAATCTTCTTTATCATGCTAAGAGGAGCAGGAAAAAGCAAAAAATTTCAGAATTGCACCTTGCAATGCGGAGAAATTACTGTTTGTGCATTTACAATATTCATTGGTTTTTGCCATTGAAAAACGTCCAGATATGATTGAAGCTACTGACTGAATGAAAGGAGCTGGCATCTCACTCTCTTTGAATCTTCTTTATCATGCTAAGAGGAGCAGGAAAAAGCAAAAAATTTCAGAATTGCACCTTGCAATGCGGAGAAATTACAGTTTGTGCATTTACAATATTCATTGATTTTTGCCATTGAAAAACATCCAGAAATGATTGAAGCTACTGACTGAATGAAAGGAGCTGGCATCTCACTCTCTTTGAATCTTCTTTATCATGCTAAGAGGAGCAGGAAAAAGCAAAAAATTTCAGAATTGCACCTTGCAATGCGGAGAAATTACTGTTTGTGCATTTACAATATTCATTGATTTTTGCCATTGAAAAACGTCCAGAAATGATTGAAGCTACTGACTGAATGAAAGGAGCTGGCATCTCACTCTCTTTGAATCTTCTTTATCATGCTAAGAGGAGCAGGAAAAAGCAAAAAATTTCAGAATTGCACCTTGCAATGCGGAGAAATTACTGTTTGTGCATTTACAATATTCATTGATTTTTGCCATTGAAAAACATGTTATTCATATACCAGAAATGTTTGAAGCTACTGACTGAATGAAAGGAGCTGGCACCTCACTCTCTTTGAATCTTCTTTATCATGCTAAGAGCAGCGGGAAAAAGCAAAAAATTTCAGAATTGCACCTTGCAATGCGGAGAAATTACTGTTTGTGCATTTACAATATTCATTGATTTTTGCCATTGAAAAACGTCCAGAAATGATTGAAGGTACTGACTGAATGAAAGGAGCTGTCATCTCACTCTCTTTGAATCTTCTTTATCATGCTAAGAGGAGCAGGAAAAAGCAAAAAATTTCAGAATTGCACCTTGCAATGCGGAGAAATTACTGTTTGTGCATTTACAATATTCATTGGTTTTTGCCATTGAAAAACGTCCAGAAATGATTGAAGCTACTGACTGAATGAAAGGAGCTGGCATCTCACTCTCATTGAATCTTCTTTATCATGCTAAGAGGAGCAGGAAAAAGCAAAAAATTTCAGAATTGCACCTTGCAATGCGGAGAAATTACAGTTTGTGCATTTACAATATTCATTGATTTTTGCCATTGAAAAACATCCAGAAATGATTGAAGCTGCTGACTGAATGAAAGGAGCTGGCATCTCACTCTCTTTGAATCTTCTTTATCATGCTAAGAGGAGCAGGAAAAAGCAAAAAATTTCAGAATTGCACCTTGCAATGCGGAGAAATTACTGTTTGTGCATTTACAATATTCATTGATTTTTGCCATTGAAAAACATCATGTTATTCATATACCAGAAATGTTTGAAGCTACTGACTGAATGAAAGGAGCTGGCATCTCACTCTCTTTGAATCTTCTTTATCATGCTAAGAGGAGCAGGAAAAAGCAAAAAATTTCAGAATTGCACCTTGCAATGTGGAGAAATTACTGTTTGTGCATTTACAATATTCATTGATTTTTACCATTGAAAAACGTCCAGAAATGATTGAAGCTACTGACTGAATGAAAGTAGCTGGCATCTCACTCTCTTTGAATCTTCTTTATCATGCTAAGAGGAGCAGGAAAAAGCAAAAAATTTCAGACTTGCACCTTGCAATGCGGAGAAATTACTGTTTGTGCATTTACAATATTCATTGATTTTTGCCATTGAAAAACATCATGTTATTCATATACCAGAAATGTTTGAAGCTACTGACTGAATGAAAGGAGCTGGCATCTCACTCTCTTTGAATCTTCTTTATCATGCTAAGAGGAGCAGGAAAAAGTATAAAATTTCAGAATTGCACCTTGCAATGCGGAGAAATTACTGTTTGTGCATTTACAATATTCATTGATTTTTGCCATTGAAAAACATGTTATTCATATACCAGAAATGTTTGAAGCTACTGACTGAATGAAAGGAGCTGGCACCTCACTCTCTTTGAATCTTCTTTATCATGCTAAGAGGAGCGGGAAAAAGCAAAAAATTTCAGAATTGCACCTTGCAATGCGGAGAAATTACTGTTTGTGCATTTATAATATTCAATGATTTTTGCCATTGAAAAACGTCCAGAAATGATTGAAGCTACTGACTGAACGAAAGGAGCTGGCATCTCACTCTCTTTGAATCTTCTTTATCATGCTAAGAGGAGCAGGAAAAAGCAAAAAATTTCAGAATTGCACCTTGCAATGCGGAGAAATTACTGTTTGTGCATTTACAATATTCATTGATTTTTGCCATTGAAAAACATCCAGAAATGATTGAAGCTACTGACTGAATGAAAGGAGCTGGCATCTCACTCTCTTTGAATCTTCTTTATCATGCTAAGAGGAGCAGGAAAAAGCAAAAAATTTCAGAATTGCACCTTGCAATGCGGAGAAATTACTGTTTGTGCATTTACAATATTCATTGATTTTTGCCATTGAAAAACATCATGTTATTCATATACCAGAAATGTTTGAAGCTACTGACTGAATGAAAGGAGCTGACATCTCACTCTCTTTGAATCTTCTTTATCATGCTAAGAGGAGCAGGAAAAAGCAAAAAATTTCAGAATTGCACCTTGCAATGCGGAGAAATTACTGTTTGTGCATTTACAATATTCATTGATTTTTGCCATTGAAAAACGTCCAGAAATGATTGAAGCTACTGACTGAATGAAAGGAGCTGGCATCTCACTCTCTTTGAATCTTCTTTATCATGCTAAGAGGAGCAGGAAAAAGCAAAAAATTTCAGAATTGCACCTTGCAATGCGGAGAAATTACTGTTTGTGCATTTACAATATTCATTGATTTTTGCCATTGAAAAACATGTTATTCATATACCAGAAATGTTTGAAGCTACTGACTGAATGAAAGGAGCTGGCACCGCACTCTCTTTGAATCTTCTTTATCATGCTAAGAGGAGCGGGAAAAAGCAAAAAATTTCAGAATTGCACCTTGCAATGCGGAGAAATTACTGTTTGTGCATTTACAATATTCATTGATTTTTGCCAATGAAAAACGTCCAGAAATGATTGAAGGTACTGACTGAATGAAAGGAGCTGGCATCTCACTCTCTTTGAATCTTCTTTATCATGCTAAGAGGAGCAGGAAAAAGCAAAAAATTTCAGAATTGCACCTTGCAATGCGGAGAAATTACTGTTTGTGCATTTACAATATTCATTGGTTTTTGCCATTGAAAAACGTCCAGAAATGATTGAAGCTACTGACTGAATGAAAGGAGCTGGCATCTCACTCTCTTTGAATCTTCTTTATCATGCTAAGAGGAGCAGGAAAAAGCAAAAAATTTCAGAATTGCACCTTGCAATGCGGAGAAATTACAGTTTGTGCATTTACAATATTCATTGATTTTTGCCATTGAAAAACATCCAGAAATGATTGAAGCTACTGACTGAATGAAAGGAGCTGGCATCTCACTCTCTTTGAATCTTCTTTATCATGCTAAGAGGAGCAGGAAAAAGCAAAAAATTTCAGAATTGCACCTTGCAATGCGGAGAAATTACTGTTTGTGCATTTACAATATTCATTGATTTTTGCCATTGAAAAACATCATGTTATTCATATACCAGAAATGTTTGAAGCTACTGACTGAATGAAAGGAGCTGGCATCTCACTCTCTTTGAATCTTCTTTATCATGCTAAGAGGAGCAGGAAAAAGCAAAAAATTTCAGAATTGCACCTTGCAATGTGGAGAAATTACTGTTTGTGCATTTACAATATTCATTGATTTTTACCATTGAAAAACGTCCAGAAATGATTGAAGCTACTGACTGAATGAAAGTAGCTGGCATCTCACTCTCTTTGAATCTTCTTTATCATGCTAAGAGGAGCAGGAAAAAGCAAAAAATTTCAGACTTGCACCTTGCAATGCGGAGAAATTACTGTTTGTGCATTTACAATATTCATTGATTTTTGCCATTGAAAAACATCATGTTATTCATATACCAGAAATGTTTGAAGCTACTGACTGAATGAAAGGAGCTGGCATCTCACTCTCTTTGAATCTTCTTTATCATGCTAAGAGGAGCAGGAAAAAGCAAAAAATTTCAGAATTGCACCTTGCAATGCGGAGAAATTACTGTTTGTGCATTTACAATATTCATTGATTTTTGCCATTGAAAAACATCATGTTATTCATATACCAGAAATGTTTGAAGCTACTGACTGAATGAAAGGAGCTGGCATCTCACTCTCTTTGAATCTTCTTTATCATGCTAAGAGGAGCAGGAAAAAGCAAAAAATTTCAGAATTGCACCTTGCAATGTGGAGAAATTACTGTTTGTGCATTTACAATATTCATTGATTTTTACCATTGAAAAACGTCCAGAAATGATTGAAGCTACTGACTGAATGAAAGTAGCTGGCATCTCACTCTCTTTGAATCTTCTTTATCATGCTAAGAGGAGCAGGAAAAAGCAAAAAATTTCAGACTTGCACCTTGCAATGCGGAGAAATTACTGTTTGTGCATTTACAATATTCATTGATTTTTGCCATTGAAAAACATCATGTTATTCATATACCAGAAATGTTTGAAGCTACTGACTGAATGAAAGGAGCTGGCATCTCACTCTCTTTGAATCTTCTTTATCATGCTAAGAGTAGCAGGAAAAAGCAAAAAATTTCAGAATTGCACCTTGCAATGCGGAGAAATTACTGTCTGTGCATTTACAATATTCATTGATTTTTGCCATTGAAAAACATCATGTTATTCATATACCAGAAATGATTGAAGCTACTGACTGAATGAAAGGAGCTGGCATCTCACTCTCTTTGAATCTTCTTTATCATGCTAAGAGGAGCAGGAAAAAGTAAAAAATTTCAGAATTGCACCTTGCAATGCGGAGAAATTACTGTTTGTGCATTTATAATATTCAATGATTTTTGCCATTGAAAAACGTCCAGAAATGATTGAAGCTACTGACTGAACGAAAGGAGCTGGCATCTCACTCTCTTTGAATCTTCTTTATCATGCTAAGAGGAGCAGGAAAAAGCAAAAAATTTCAGAATTGCACCTTGCAATGCGGAGAAATTACTGTTTGTGCATTTACAATATTCATTGATTTTTGCCATTGAAAAACATCCAGAAATGATTGAAGCTACTGACTGAATGAAAGGAGCTGGCATCTCACTCTCTTTGAATCTTCTTTATCATGCTAAGAGGAGCAGGAAAAAGCAAAAAATTTCAGAATTGCACCTTGCAATGCGGAGAAATTACTGTTTGTGCATTTACAATATTCATTGATTTTTGCCATTGAAAAACATCATGTTATTCATATACCAGAAATGTTTGAAGCTACTGACTGAATGAAAGGAGCTGACATCTCACTCTCTTTGAATCTTCTTTATCATGCTAAGAGGAGCAGGAAAAAGCAAAAAATTTCAGAATTGCACCTTGCAATGCGGAGAAATTACTGTTTGTGCATTTACAATATTCATTGATTTTTGCCATTGACAAACGTCCAGAAATGATTGAAGCTACTGACTGAATGAAAGGAGCTGGCATCTCACTCTCTTTGAATCTTCTTTATCATGCTAAGAGGAGCAGGAAAAAGCAAAAAATTTCAGAATTGCACCTTGCAATGCGGAGAAATTACTGTTTGTGCATTTACAATATTCATTGATTTTTGCCATTGAAAAACATGTTATTCATATACCAGAAATGTTTGAAGCTACTGACTGAATGAAAGGAGCTGGCACCTCACTCTCTTTGAATCTTCTTTATCATGCTAAGAGGAGCGGGAAAAAGCAAAAAATTTCAGAATTGCACCTTGCAATGCGGAGAAATTACTGTTTGTGCATTTACAATATTCATTGATTTTTGCCATTGAAAAACGTCCAGAAATGATTGAAGGTACTGACTGAATGAAAGGAGCTGGCATCTCACTCTCTTTGAATCTTCTTTATCATGCTAAGAGGAGCAGGAAAAAGCAAAAAATTTCAGAATTGCACCTTGCAATGCGGAGAAATTACTGTTTGTGCATTTACAATATTCATTGATTTTTGCCATTGAAAAACATCCAGAAATGATTGAAGCTACTGACTGAATGAAAGGAGCTGGCATCTCACTCTCTTTGAATCTTCTTTATCATGCTAAGAGGAGCAGGAAAAAGCAAAAAATGTCAGAATTGCACCTTGCAATGCGGAGAAATTACTGCTTGTGCATTTACAATATTCATTGATTTTTGCCATTGAAAAACATCATGTTATTCATATACCAGAAATGTTTGAAGCTACTGACTGAATGAAAGGAGCTGGCATCTCACTCTCTTTGAATCTTCTTTATCATGCTAAGAGGAGCAGGAAAAAGCAAAAAATTTCAGAATTGCACCTTGCAATGTGGAGAAATTACTGTTTGTGCATTTACAATATTCATTGATTTTTACCATTGAAAAACGTCCAGAAATGATTGAAGCTACTGACTGAATGAAAGTAGCTGGCATCTCACTCTCTTTGAATCTTCTTTATCATGCTAAGAGGAGCAGGAAAAAGCAAAAAATTTCAGACTTGCACCTTGCAATGCGGAGAAATTACTGTTTGTGCATTTACAATATTCATTGATTTTTGCCATTGAAAAACATCATGTTATTCATATACCAGAAATGTTTGAAGCTACTGACTGAATGAAAGGAGCTGGCATCTCACTCTCTTTGAATCTTCTTTATCATGCTAAGAGGAGCAGGAAAAAGCAAAAAATTTCAGAATTGCACCTTGCAATGCGGAGAAATTACTGTTTGTGCATTTACAATATTCATTGATTTTTGCCATTGAAAAACATCATGTTATTCATATACCAGAAATGTTTGAAGCTACTGACTGAATGAAAGGAGCTGGCATCTCACTCTCTTTGAATCTTCTTTATCATGCTAAGAGGAGCAGGAAAAAGCAAAAAATTTCAGAATTGCACCTTGCAATGTGGAGAAATTACTGTTTGTGCATTTACAATATTCATTGATTTTTACCATTGAAAAACGTCCAGAAATGATTGAAGCTACTGACTGAATGAAAGTAGCTGGCATCTCACTCTCTTTGAATCTTCTTTATCATGCTAAGAGGAGCAGGAAAAAGCAAAAAATTTCAGACTTGCACCTTGCAATGCGGAGAAATTACTGTTTGTGCATTTACAATATTCATTGATTTTTGCCATTGAAAAACATCATGTTATTCATATACCAGAAATGATTGAAGCTACTGACTGAATGAAAGGAGCTGGCATCTCACTCTCTTTGAATCTTCTTTATCATGCTAAGAGGAGCAGGAAAAAGTAAAAAAAATTTCAGAATTGCACCTTGCAATGCGGAGAAATTACTGTTTGTGCATTTATAATATTCAATGATTTTTGCCATTGAAAAACGTCCAGAAATGATTGAAGCTACTGACTGAACGAAAGGAGCTGGCATCTCACTCTCTTTGAATCTTCTTTATCATGCTAAGAGGAGCAGGAAAAAGCAAAAAATTTCAGAATTGCACCTTGCAATGCGGAGAAATTACTGTTTGTGCATTTACAATATTCATTGATTTTTGCCATTGAAAAACATCATGTTATTCATATACCAGAAATGTTTGAAGCTACTGACTGAATGAAAGGAGCTGACATCTCACTCTCTTTGAATCTTCTTTATCATGCTAAGAGGAGCAGGAAAAAGCAAAAAATTTCAGAATTGCACCTTGCAATGCGGAGAAATTACTGTTTGTGCATTTACAATATTCATTGATTTTTGCCATTGAAAAACATCCAGAAATGATTGAAGCTACTGACTGAATGAAAGGAGCTGGCATCTCACTCTCTTTGAATCTTCTTTATCATGCTAAGCGGAGCAGGAAAAAGCAAAAAATTTCAGAATTGCACCTTGCAATGCGGAGAAATTACTGTTTGTGCATTTACAATATTCATTGATTTTTGCCATTGAAAAACATCATGTTATTCATATACCAGAAATGTTTGAAGCTACTGACTGAGTGAAAGGAGCAGGCATCTCACTCTCTTTGAATCTTCTTTATCATGCTAAGAGGAGCAGGAAAAAGCAAAAAATTTCAGAATTGCACCTTGCAATGCGGAGAAATTACTGTTTGTGCATTTACAATATTCATTGATTTTTGCCATTGAAAAACATCCAGAAATGATTGAAGTTACTGACTGAATGAAAGGAGCTGGCATCTCACTCTCTTTGAATCTTCTTTATCATGCTAAGAGGAGCAGGAAAAAGCAAAAAATTTCAGAATTGCACCTTGCAATGCGGAGAAATTACTGTTTGTGCATTTACAATATTCATTGGTTTTTGCCATTGAAAAACGTCCAGAAATGATTGAAGCTACTGACTGAATGAAAGGAGCTGGCATCTCACTCTCTTTGAATCTTCTTTATCATGCTAAGAGGAGCAGGAAAAAGCAAAAAATTTCAGAATTGCACCTTGCAATGAGGAGAAATTACAGTTTGTGCATTTACAATATTCATTGATTTTTGCCATTGAAAAACATCCAGAAATGATTGAAGCTACTGACTGAATGAAAGGAGCTGGCATCTCACTCTCTTTGAATCTTCTTTATCATGCTAAGAGGAGCAGGAAAAAGCAAAAAATTTCAGAATTGCACCTTGCAATGCGGAGAAATTACTGTTTGTGCATTTACAATATTCATTGATTTTTGCCATTGAAAAACATCATGTTATTCATATACCAGAAATGTTTGAAGCTACTGACTGAATGAAAGGAGCTGGCATCTCACTCTCTTTGAATCTTCTTTATCATGCTAAGAGGAGCAGGAAAAAGCAAAAAATATCAGAATTGCACCTTGCAATGTGGAGAAATTACTGTTTGTGCATTTACAATATTCATTGATTTTTACCATTGAAAAACGTCCAGAAATGATTGAAGCTACTGACTGAATGAAAGTAGCTGGCATCTCACTCTCTTTGAATCTTCTTTATCATGCTAAGAGGAGCAGGAAAATGCAAAAAATTTCAGACTTGCACCTTGCAATGCGGAGAAATTACTGTTTGTGCATTTACAATATTCATTGATTTTTGCCATTGAAAAACATCATGTTATTCATATACCAGAAATGTTTGAAGCTACTGACTGAATGAAAGGAGCTGGCATCTCACTCTCTTTGAATCTTCTTTATCATGCTAAGAGGAGCAGGAAAAAGCAAAAAATTTCAGAATTGCACCTTGCAATGCGGAGAAATTACTGTTTGTGCATTTACAATATTCATTGATTTTTGCCATTGAAAAACATCATGTTATTCATATACCAGAAATGATTGAAGCTACTGACTGAATGAAAGGAGCTGGCATCTCACTCTCTTTGAATCTTCTTTATCATGCTAAGAGGAGCAGGAAAAAGTAAAAAATTTCAGAATTGCACCTTGCAATGCGGAGAAATTACTGTTTGTGCATTTATAATATTCAATGATTTTTGCCATTGAAAAACGTCCAGAAATGATTGAAGCTACTGACTGAACGAAAGGAGCTGGCATCTCACTCTCTTTGAATCTTCTTTATCATGCTAAGAGGAGCAGGAAAAAGCAAAAAATTTCAGAATTGCACCTTGCAATGCGGAGAAATTACTGTTTGTGCATTTACAATATTCATTGATTTTTGCCATTGAAAAACATCCAGAAATGATTGAAGCTACTGACTGAATGAAAGGAGCTGGCATCTCACTCTCTTTGAATCTTCTTTATCATGCTAAGAGGAGCAGGAAAAAGCAAAAAATTTCAGAATTGCACCTTGCAATGCGGAGAAATTACTGTTTGTGCATTTACAATATTCATTGATTTTTGCCATTGAAAAACATCATGTTATTCATATACCAGAAATGTTTGAAGCTACTGACTGAATGAAAGGAGCTGACATCTCACTCTCTTTGAATCTTCTTTATCATGCTAAGAGGAGCAGGAAAAAGCAAAAAATTTCAGAATTGCACCTTGCAATGCGGAGAAATTACTGTTTGTGCATTTACAATATTCATTGATTTTTGCCATTGAAAAACATCCAGAAATGATTGAAGCTACTGACTGAATGAAAGGAGCTGGCATCTCACTCTCTTTGAATCTTCTTTATCATGCTAAGAGGAGCAGGAAAAAGCAAAAAATTTCAGAATTGCACCTTGCAATGCGGAGAAATTACTGTTTGTGCATTTACAATATTCATTGATTTTTGCCATTGAAAAACATGTTATTCATATACCAGAAATGTTTGAAGCTACTGACTGAATGAAAGGAGCTGGCACCTCACTCTCTTTGAATCTTCTTTATCATGCTAAGAGGAGCGGGAAAAAGAAAAAATTTCAGAATTGCACCTTGCAATGCGGAGAAATTACTGTTTGTGCATTTATAATATTCAATGATTTTTGCCATTGAAAAACGTCCAGAAATGATTGAAGCTACTGACTGAACGAAAGGATCTGGCATCTCACTCTCTTTGAATCTTCTTTATCATGCTAAGAGGAGCAGGAAAAAGCAAAAAATTTCAGAATTGCACCTTGCAATGCGGAGAAATTACTGTTTGTGCATTTACAATATTCATTGATTTTTGCCATTGAAAAACATCTAGAAATGATTGAAGCTACTGACTGAATGAAAGGAGCTGGCATCTCACTCTCTTTGAATCTTCTTTATCATGCTAAGAGGAGCAGGAAAAAGCAAAAAATTTCAGAATTGCACCTTGCAATGCGGAGAAATTACTGTTTGTGCATTTACAATATTCATTGATTTTTGCCATTGAAAAACATCATGTTATTCATATACCAGAAATGTTTGAAGCTACTGACTGAATGAAAGGAGCTGGCATCTCACTCTCTTTGAATCTTCTTTATCATGCTAAGAGGAGCAGGAAAAAGCAAAAAATTTCAGAATTGCACCTTGCAATGCGGAGAAATTACTGTTTGTGCATTTACAATATTCATTGATTTTTGCCATTGAAAAACATCCAGAAATGATTGAAGCTACTGACTGAATGAAAGGAGCTGGCATCTCACTCTCTTTGAATCTTCTTTATCATGCTAAGCGGAGCAGGAAAAAGCAAAAAATTTCAGAATTGCACCTTGCAATGCGGAGAAATTACTGTTTGTGCATTTACAATATTCATTGATTTTTGCCATTGAAAAACATCATGTTATTCATATACCAGAAATGTTTGAAGCTACTGACTGAATGAAAGGAGCTGGCATCTCACTCTCTTTGAATCTTCTTTATCATGCTAAGAGGAGCAGGAAAAAGCAAAAAATTTCAGAATTGCACCTTGCAATGCGGAGAAATTACTGTTTGTGCATTTACAATATTCATTGATTTTTGCCATTGAAAAACGTCCAGAAATGATTGAAGTTACTGACTGAATGAAAGGAGCTGGCATCTCACTCTCTTTGAATCTTCTTTATCATGCTAAGAGGAGCAGGAAAAAGCAAAAAATTTCAGAATTGCACCTTGCAATGCGGAGAAATTACTGTTTGTGCATTTACAATATTCATTGGTTTTTGCCATTGAAAAACGTCCAGAAATGATTGAAGCTACTGACTGAATGAAAGGAGCTGGCATCTCACTCTCTTTGAATCTTCTTTATCATGCTAAGAGGAGCAGGAAAAAGCAAAAAATTTCAGAATTGCACCTTGCAATGAGGAGAAATTACAGTTTGTGCATTTACAATATTCATTGATTTTTGCCATTGAAAAACATCCAGAAATGATTGAAGCTACTGACTGAATGAAAGGAGCTGGCATCTCACTCTCTTTGAATCTTCTTTATCATGCTAAGAGGAGCAGGAAAAAGCAAAAAATTTCAGAATTGCACCTTGCAATGCGGAGAAATTACTGTTTGTGCATTTACAATATTCATTGATTTTTGCCATTGAAAAACATCATGTTATTCATATACCAGAAATGTTTGAAGCTACTGACTGAATGAAAGGAGCTGGCATCTCACTCTCTTTGAATCTTCTTTATCATGCTAAGAGGAGCAGGAAAAAGCAAAAAATTTCAGAATTGCACCTTGCAATGTGGAGAAATTACTGTTTGTGCATTTACAATATTCATTGATTTTTACCATTGAAAAACGTCCAGAAATGATTGAAGCTACTGACTGAATGAAAGTAGCTGGCATCTCACTCTCTTTGAATCTTCTTTATCATGCTAAGAGGAGCAGGAAAAAGCAAAAAATTTCAGACTTGCACCTTGCAATGCGGAGAAATTACTGTTTGTGCATTTACAATATTCATTGATTTTTGCCATTGAAAAACATCATGTTATTCATATACCAGAAATGTTTGAAGCTACTGACTGAATGAAAGGAGCTGGCATCTCACTCTCTTTGAATCTTCTTTATCATGCTAAGAGGAGCAGGAAAAAGCAAAAAATTTCAGAATTGCACCTTGCAATGCGGAGAAATTACTGTTTGTGCATTTACAATATTCATTGATTTTTGCCATTGAAAAACATCATGTTATTCATATACCAGAAATGATTAAACTACTGACTGAATGAAAGGAGCTGGCATCTCACTCTCTTTGAATCTTCTTTATCATGCTAAGAGGAGCAGGAAAAAGTAAAAAATTTCAGAATTGCACCTTGCAATGCGGAGAAATTACTGTTTGTGCATTTATAATATTCAATGATTTTTGCCATTGAAAAACGTCCAGAAATGATTGAAGCTACTGACTGAACGAAAGGAGCTGGCATCTCACTCTCTTTGAATCTTCTTTATCATGCTAAGAGGAGCAGGAAAGAGCAAAAAATTTCAGAATTGCACCTTGCAATGCGGAGAAATTACTGTTTGTGCATTTACAATATTCATTGATTTTTGCCATTGAAAAACATCCAGAAATGATTGAAGCTACTGACTGAATGAAAGGAGCTGGCATCTCACTCTCTTTGAATCTTCTTTATCATGCTAAGAGGAGCAGGAAAAAGCAAAAAATTTCAGAATTGCACCTTGCAATGCGGAGAAATTACTGTTTGTGCATTTACAATATTCATTGATTTTTGCCATTGAAAAACATCATGTTATTCATATACCAGAAATGTTTGAAGCTACTGACTGAATGAAAGGAGCTGGCATCTCACTCTCTTTGAATCTTCTTTATCATGCTAAGAGGAGCAGGAAAAAGCAAAAAATTTCAGAATTGCACCTTGCAATGCGGAGAAATTACTGTTTGTGCATTTACAATATTCATTGATTTTTGCCATTGAAAAACGTCCAGAAATGATTGAAGCTACTGACTGAATGAAAGGAGCTGGCATCTCACTCTCTTTGAATCTTCTTTATCATGCTAAGAGGAGCAGGAAAAAGCAAAAAATTTCAGAATTGCACCTTGCAATGCGGAGAAATTACTGTTTGTGCATTTACAATATTCATTGATTTTTGCCATTGAAAAACATGTTATTCATATACCAGAAATGTTTGAAGCTACTGACTGAATGAAAGGAGCTGGCACCTCACTCTCTTTGAATCTTCTTTATCATGCTAAGAGGAGCGGGAAAAAGAAAAAATTTCAGAATTGCACCTTGCAATGCGGAGAAATTACTGTTTGTGCATTTATAATATTCAATGATTTTTGCCATTGAAAAACGTCCAGAAATGATTGAAGCTACTGACTGAACGAAAGGATCTGGCATCTCACTCTCTTTGAATCTTCTTTATCATGCTAAGAGGAGCAGGAAAAAGCAAAAAATTTCAGAATTGCACCTTGCAATGCGGAGAAATTACTGTTTGTGGATTTACAATATTCATTGATTTTTGCCATTGAAAAACATCCAGAAATGATTGAAGCTACTGACTGAATGAAAGGAGCTGGCATCTCACTCTCTTTGAATCTTCTTTATCATGCTAAGAGGAGCAGGAAAAAGCAAAAAATTTCAGAATTGCACCTTGCAATGCGGAGAAATTACTGTTTGTGCATTTACAATATTCATTGATTTTTGCCATTGAAAAACATCATGTTATTCATATACCAGAAATGTTTGAAGCTACTGACTGAATGAAAGGAGCTGACATCTCACTCTCTTTGAATCTTCTTTATCATGCTAAGAGGAGCAGGAAAAAGCAAAAAATTTCAGAATTGCACCTTGCAATGCGGAGAAATTGCTGTTTGTGCATTTACAATATTCATTGATTTTTGCCATTGAAAAACGTCCAGAAATGATTGAAGCTACTGACTGAATGAAAGGAGCTGGCATCTCACTCTCTTTGAATCTTCTTTATCATGCTAAGAGGAGCAGGAAAAAGCAAAAAATTTCAGAATTGCACCTTGCAATGCGGAGAAATTACTGTTTGTGCATTTACAATATTCATTGATTTTTGCCATTGAAAAACATGTTATTCATATACCAGAAATGTTTGAAGCTACAGACTGAATGAAAGGAGCTGGCACCTCACTCTCTTTGAATCTTCTTTATCATGCTAAGAGGAGCGGGAAAAAGCAAAAAATTTCAGAATTGCACCTTGCAATGCGGAGAAATTACTGTTTGTGCATTTACAATATTCATTGATTTTTGCCATTGAAAAACGTCCAGAAATGATTGAAGGTACTGACTGAATGAAAGGAGCTGGCATCTCACTCTCTTTGAATCTTCTTTATCATGCTAAGAGGAGCAGGAAAAAGCAAAAAATTTCAGAATTGCTCCTTGCAATGCGGAGAAATTACAGTTTGTGCATTTACAATATTCATTGATTTTTGCCATTGAAAAACATCCAGAAATGATTGAAGCTACTGACTGAATGAAAGTAGCTGGCATCTCACTCTCTTTGAATCTTCTTTATCATGCTAAGAGGAGCAGGAAAAAGCAAAAAATTTCAGACTTGCACCTTGCAATGCGGAGAAATTACTGTTTGTGCATTTACAATATTCATTGATTTTTGCCATTGAAAAACATCATGTTATTCATATACCAGAAATGATTGAAGCTACTGACTGAATGAAAGGAGCTGGCATCTCACTCTCTTTGAATCTTCTTTATCATGCTAAGAGGAGCAGGAAAAAGTAAAAAAAATTTCAGAATTGCACCTTGCAATGCGGAGAAATTACTGTTTGTGCATTTATAATATTCAATGATTTTTGCCATTGAAAAACGTCCAGAAATGATTGAAGCTACTGACTGAACGAAAGGAGCTGGCATCTCACTCTCTTTGAATCTTCTTTATCATGCTAAGAGGAGCAGGAAAAAGCAAAAAATTTCAGAATTGCACCTTGCAATGCGGAGAAATTACTGTTTGTGCATTTACAATATTCATTGATTTTTGCCATTGAAAAACATCATGTTATTCATATACCAGAAATGTTTGAAGCTACTGACTGAATGAAAGGAGCTGACATCTCACTCTCTTTGAATCTTCTTTATCATGCTAAGAGGAGCAGGAAAAAGCAAAAAATTTCAGAATTGCACCTTGCAATGCGGAGAAATTACTGTTTGTGCATTTACAATATTCATTGATTTTTGCCATTGAAAAACATCCAGAAATGATTGAAGCTACTGACTGAATGAAAGGAGCTGGCATCTCACTCTCTTTGAATCTTCTTTATCATGCTAAGAGGAGCAGGAAAAAGCAAAAAATTTCAGAATTGCACCTTGCAATGCGGAGAAATTACTGTTTGTGCATTTACAATATTCATTGATTTTTGCCATTGAAAAACATCATGTTATTCATATACCAGAAATGTTTGAAGCTACTGACTGAATGAAAGGAGCTGACATCTCACTCTCTTTGAATCTTCTTTATCATGCTAAGAGGAGCAGGAAAAAGCAAAAAATTTCAGAATTGCACCTTGCAATGCGGAGAAATTGCTGTTTGTGCATTTACAATATTCATTGATTTTTGCCATTGAAAAACGTCCAGAAATGATTGAAGCTACTGACTGAATGAAAGGAGCTGGCATCTCACTCTCTTTGAATCTTCTTTATCATGCTAAGAGGAGCAGGAAAAAGCAAAAAATTTCAGAATTGCACCTTGCAATGCGGAGAAATTACTGTTTGTGCATTTACAATATTCATTGATTTTTGCCATTGAAAAACATGTTATTCATATACCAGAAATGTTTGAAGCTACTGACTGAATGAAAGGAGCTGGCACCTCACTCTCTTTGAATCTTCTTTATCATGCTAAGAGGAGCGGGAAAAAGCAAATAATTTCAGAATTGCACCTTGCAATGCGGAGAAATTACTGTTTGTGCATTTACAATATTCATTGATTTTTGCCATTGAAAAACGTCCAGAAATGATTGAAGGTACTGACTGAATGAAAGGAGCTGGCATCTCACTCTCTTTGAATCTTCTTTATCATGCTAAGAGGAGCAGGAAAAAGCAAAAAATTTCAGAATTGCACCTTGCAATGCGGAGAAATTACAGTTTGTTCATTTACAATATTCATTGATTTTTGCCATTGAAAAACATCCAGAAATGATTGAAGCTACTGACTGAATGAAAGTAGCTGGCATCTCACTCTCTTTGAATCTTCTTTATCATGCTAAGAGGAGCAGGAAAAAGCAAAAAATTTCAGACTTGCACCTTGCAATGCGGAGAAATTACTGTTTGTGCATTTACAATATTCATTGATTTTTGCCATTGAAAAACATCATGTTATTCATATACCAGAAATGATTGAAGCTACTGACTGAATGAAAGGAGCTGGCATCTCACTCTCTTTGAATCTTCTTTATCATGCTAAGAGGAGCAGGAAAAAGTAAAAAAAATTTCAGAATTGCACCTTGCAATGCGGAGAAATTACTGTTTGTGCATTTATAATATTCAATGATTTTTGCCATTGAAAAACGTCCAGAAATGATTGAAGCTACTGACTGAACGAAAGGAGCTGGCATCTCACTCTCTTTGAATCTTCTTTATCATGCTAAGAGGAGCAGGAAAAAGCAAAAAATTTCAGAATTGCACCTTGCAATGCGGAGAAATTACTGTTTGTGCATTTACAATATTCATTGATTTTTGCCATTGAAAAACATCGTTATTCATATACCAGAAATGTTTGAAGCTACTGACTGAATGAAAGGAGCTGACATCTCACTCTCTTTGAATCTTCTTTATCATGCTAAGAGGAGCAGGAAAAAGCAAAAAATTTCAGAATTGCACCTTGCAATGCGGAGAAATTACTGTTTGTGCATTTACAATATTCATTGATTTTTGCCATTGAAAAACATCCAGAAATGATTGAAGCTACTGACTGAATGAAAGGAGCTGGCATCTCACTCTCTTTGAATCTTCTTTATCATGCTAAGCGGAGCAGGAAAAAGCAAAAAATTTCAGAATTGCACCTTGCAATGCGGAGAAATTACTGTTTGTGCATTTACAATATTCATTGATTTTTGCCATTGAAAAACATCATGTTATTCATATACCAGAAATGTTTGAAGCTACTGACTGAATGAAAGGAGCTGGCATCTCACTCTCTTTGAATCTTCTTTATCATGCTAAGAGGAGCAGGAAAAAGCAAAAAATTTCAGAATTGCACCTTGCAATGCGGAGAAATTACTGTTTGTGCATTTACAATATTCATTGATTTTTGCCATTGAAAAACGTCCAGAAATGATTGAAGTTACTGACTGAATGAAAGGAGCTGGCATCTCACTCTCTTTGAATCTTCTTTATCATGCTAAGAGGAGCAGGAAAAAGCAAAAAATTTCAGAATTGCACCTTGCAATGCGGAGAAATTACTGTTTGTGCATTTACAATATTCATTGGTTTTTGCCATTGAAAAACGTCCAGAAATGATTGAAGCTACTGACTGAATGAAAGGAGCTGGCATCTCACTCTCTTTGAATCTTCTTTATCATGCTAAGAGGAGCAGGAAAAAGCAAAAAATTTCAGAATTGCACCTTGCAATGAGGAGAAATTACAGTTTGTGCATTTACAATATTCATTGATTTTTGCCATTGAAAAACATCCAGAAATGATTGAAGCTACTGACTGAATGAAAGGAGCTGGCATCTCACTCTCTTTGAATCTTCTTTATCATGCTAAGAGGAGCAGGAAAAAGCAAAAAATTTCAGAATTGCACCTTGCAATGCGGAGAAATTACTGTTTGTGCATTTACAATATTCATTGATTTTTGCCATTGAAAAACATCATGTTATTCATATACCAGAAATGTTTGAAGCTACTGACTGAATGAAAGGAGCTGGCATCTCACTCTCTTTGAATCTTCTTTATCATGCTAAGAGGAGCAGGAAAAAGCAAAAAATTTCAGAATTGCACCTTGCAATGTGGAGAAATTACTGTTTGTGCATTTACAATATTCATTGATTTTTACCATTGAAAAACGTCCAGAAATGATTGAAGCTACTGACTGAATGAAAGTAGCTGGCATCTCACTCTCTTTGAATCTTCTTTATCATGCTAAGAGGAGCAGGAAAAAGCAAAAAATTTCAGACTTGCACCTTGCAATGCGGAGAAATTACTGTTTGTGCATTTACAATATTCATTGATTTTTGCCATTGAAAAACATCATGTTATTCATATACCAGAAATGTTTGAAGCTACTGACTGAATGAAAGGAGCTGGCATCTCACTCTCTTTGAATCTTCTTTATCATGCTAAGAGGAGCAGGAAAAAGCAAAAAATTTCAGAATTGCACCTTGCAATGCGGAGAAATTACTGTTTGTGCATTTACAATATTCATTGATTTTTGCCATTGAAAAACATCATGTTATTCATATACCAGAAATGATTGAAGCTACTGACTGAATGAAAGGAGCTGGCATCTCACTCTCTTTGAATCTTCTTTATCATGCTAAGAGGAGCAGGAAAAAGTAAAAAATTTCAGAATTGCACCTTGCAATGCGGAGAAATTACTGTTTGTGCATTTATAATATTCAATGATTTTTGCCATTGAAAAACGTCCAGAAATGATTGAAGCTACTGACTGAACGAAAGGAGCTGGCATCTCACTCTCTTTGAATCTTCTTTATCATGCTAAGAGGAGCAGGAAAAAGCAAAAAATTTCAGAATTGCACCTTGCAATGCGGAGAAATTACTGTTTGTGCATTTACAATATTCATTGATTTTTGCCATTGAAAAACATCCAGAAATGATTGAAGCTACTGACTGAATGAAAGGAGCTGGCATCTCACTCTCTTTGAATCTTCTTTATCATGCTAAGAGGAGCAGGAAAAAGCAAAAAATTTCAGAATTGCACCTTGCAATGCGGAGAAATTACTGTTTGTGCATTTACAATATTCATTGATTTTTGCCATTGAAAAACATCATGTTATTCATATACCAGAAATGTTTGAAGCTACTGACTGAATGAAAGGAGCTGACATCTCACTCTCTTTGAATCTTCTTTATCATGCTAAGAGGAGCAGGAAAAAGCAAAAAATTTCAGAATTGCACCTTGCAATGCGGAGAAATTACTGTTTGTGCATTTACAATATTCATTGATTTTTGCCATTGAAAAACGTCCAGAAATGATTGAAGCTACTGACTGAATGAAAGGAGCTGGCATCTCACTCTCTTTGAATCTTCTTTATCATGCTAAGAGGAGCAGGAAAAAGCAAAAAATTTCAGAATTGCACCTTGCAATGCGGAGAAATTACTGTTTGTGCATTTACAATATTCATTGATTTTTGCCATTGAAAAACATGTTATTCATATACCAGAAATGTTTGAAGCTACTGACTGAATGAAAGGAGCTGGCACCTCACTCTCTTTGAATCTTCTTTATCATGCTAAGAGGAGCGGGAAAAAGAAAAAATTTCAGAATTGCACCTTGCAATGCGGAGAAATTACTGTTTGTGCATTTATAATATTCAATGATTTTTGCCATTGAAAAACGTCCAGAAATGATTGAAGCTACTGACTGAACGAAAGGATCTGGCATCTCACTCTCTTTGAATCTTCTTTATCATGCTAAGAGGAGCAGGAAAAAGCAAAAAATTTCAGAATTGCACCTTGCAATGCGGAGAAATTACTGTTTGTGCATTTACAATATTCATTGATTTTTGCCATTGAAAAACATCCAGAAATGATTGAAGCTACTGACTGAATGAAAGGAGCTGGCATCTCACTCTCTTTGAATCTTCTTTATCATGCTAAGAGGAGCAGGAAAAAGCAAAAAATTTCAGAATTGCACCTTGCAATGCGGAGAAATTACTGTTTGTGCATTTACAATATTCATTGATTTTTGCCATTGAAAAACATGTTATTCATATACCAGAAATGTTTGAAGCTACTGACTGAATGAAAGGAGCTGGCACCTCACTCTCTTTGAATCTTCTTTATCATGCTAAGAGGAGCGGGAAAAAGAAAAAATTTCAGAATTGCACCTTGCAATGCGGAGAAATTACTGTTTGTGCATTTATAATATTCAATGATTTTTGCCATTGAAAAACGTCCAGAAATGATTGAAGCTACTGACTGAACGAAAGGATCTGGCATCTCACTCTCTTTGAATCTTCTTTATCATGCTAAGAGGAGCAGGAAAAAGCAAAAAATTTCAGAATTGCACCTTGCAATGCGGAGAAATTACTGTTTGTGCATTTACAATATTCATTGATTTTTGCCATTGAAAAACATCCAGAAATGATTGAAGCTACTGACTGAATGAAAGGAGCTGGCATCTCACTCTCTTTGAATCTTCTTTATCATGCTAAGAGGAGCAGGAAAAAGCAAAAAATTTCAGAATTGCACCTTGCAATGCGGAGAAATTACTGTTTGTGCATTTACAATATTCATTGATTTTTGCCATTGAAAAACATCATGTTATTCATATACCAGAAATGTTTGAAGCTACTGACTGAATGAAAGGAGCTGGCATCTCACTCTCTTTGAATCTTCTTTATCATGCTAAGAGGAGCAGGAAAAAGCAAAAAATTTCAGAATTGCACCTTGCAATGTGGAGAAATTACTGTTTGTGCATTTACAATATTCATTGATTTTTACCATTGAAAAACGTCCAGAAATGATTGAAGCTACTGACTGAATGAAAGTAGCTGGCATCTCACTCTCTTTGAATCTTCTTTATCATGCTAAGAGGAGCAGGAAAAAGCAAAAAATTTCAGACTTGCACCTTGCAATGCGGAGAAATTACTGTTTGTGCATTTACAATATTCATTGATTTTTGCCATTGAAAAACATCATGTTATTCATATACCAGAAATGTTTGAAGCTACTGACTGAATGAAAGGAGCTGGCATCTCACTCTCTTTGAATCTTCTTTATCATGCTAAGAGGAGCAGGAAAAAGCAAAAAATTTCAGAATTGCACCTTGCAATGCGGAGAAATTACTGTTTGTGCATTTACAATATTCATTGATTTTTGCCATTGAAAAACATCATGTTATTCATATACCAGAAATGATTGAAGCTACTGACTGAATGAAAGGAGCTGGCATCTCACTCTCTTTGAATCTTCTTTATCATGCTAAGAGGAGCAGGAAAAAGTAAAAAATTTCAGAATTGCACCTTGCAATGCGGAGAAATTACTGTTTGTGCATTTATAATATTCAATGATTTTTGCCATTGAAAAACGTCCAGAAATGATTGAAGCTACTGACTGAACGAAAGGAGCTGGCATCTCACTCTCTTTGAATCTTCTTTATCATGCTAAGAGGAGCAGGAAAAAGCAAAAAATTTCAGAATTGCACCTTGCAATGCGGAGAAATTACTGTTTGTGCATTTACAATATTCATTGATTTTTGCCATTGAAAAACATCCAGAAATGATTGAAGCTACTGACTGAATGAAAGGAGCTGGCATCTCACTCTCTTTGAATCTTCTTTATCATGCTAAGAGGAGCAGGAAAAAGCAAAAAATTTCAGAATTGCACCTTGCAATGCGGAGAAATTACTGTTTGTGCATTTACAATATTCATTGATTTTTGCCATTGAAAAACATCATGTTATTCATATACCAGAAATGTTTGAAGCTACTGACTGAATGAAAGGAGCTGACATCTCACTCTCTTTGAATCTTCTTTATCATGCTAAGAGGAGCAGGAAAAAGCAAAAAATTTCAGAATTGCACCTTGCAATGCGGAGAAATTACTGTTTGTGCATTTACAATATTCATTGATTTTTGCCATTGAAAAACGTCCAGAAATGATTGAAGCTACTGACTGAATGAAAGGAGCTGGCATCTCACTCTCTTTGAATCTTCTTTATCATGCTAAGAGGAGCAGGAAAAAGCAAAAAATTTCAGAATTGCACCTTGCAATGCGGAGAAATTACTGTTTGTGCATTTACAATATTCATTGATTTTTGCCATTGAAAAACATGTTATTCATATACCAGAAATGTTTGAAGCTACTGACTGAATGAAAGGAGCTGGCACCTCACTCTCTTTGAATCTTCTTTATCATGCTAAGAGGAGCGGGAAAAAGAAAAAATTTCAGAATTGCACCTTGCAATGCGGAGAAATTACTGTTTGTGCATTTATAATATTCAATGATTTTTGCCATTGAAAAACGTCCAGAAATGATTGAAGCTACTGACTGAACGAAAGGATCTGGCATCTCACTCTCTTTGAATCTTCTTTATCATGCTAAGAGGAGCAGGAAAAAGCAAAAAATTTCAGAATTGCACCTTGCAATGCGGAGAAATTACTGTTTGTGCATTTACAATATTCATTGATTTTTGCCATTGAAAAACATCCAGAAATGATTGAAGCTACTGACTGAATGAAAGGAGCTGGCATCTCACTCTCTTTGAATCTTCTTTATCATGCTAAGAGGAGCAGGAAAAAGCAAAAAATTTCAGAATTGCACCTTGCAATGCGGAGAAATTACTGTTTGTGCATTTACAATATTCATTGATTTTTGCCATTGAAAAACATCATGTTATTCATATACCAGAAATGTTTGAAGCTACTGACTGAATGAAAGGAGCTGACATCTCACTCTCTTTGAATCTTCTTTATCATGCTAAGAGGAGCAGGAAAAAGCAAAAAATTTCAGAATTGCACCTTGCAATGCGGAGAAATTGCTGTTTGTGCATTTACAATATTCATTGATTTTTGCCATTGAAAAACGTCCAGAAATGATTGAAGCTACTGACTGAATGAAAGGAGCTGGCATCTCACTCTCTTTGAATCTTCTTTATCATGCTAAGAGGAGCAGGAAAAAGCAAAAAATTTCAGAATTGCACCTTGCAATGCGGAGAAATTACTGTTTGTGCATTTACAATATTCATTGATTTTTGCCATTGAAAAACATGTTATTCATATACCAGAAATGTTTGAAGCTACTGACTGAATGAAAGGAGCTGGCACCTCACTCTCTTTGAATCTTCTTTATCATGCTAAGAGGAGCGGGAAAAAGCAAAAAATTTCAGAATTGCACCTTGCAATGCGGAGAAATTACTGTTTGTGCATTTACAATATTCATTGATTTTTGCCATTGAAAAACGTCCAGAAATGATTGAAGGTACTGACTGAATGAAAGGAGCTGGCATCTCACTCTCTTTGAATCTTCTTTATCATGCTAAGAGGAGCAGGAAAAAGCAAAAAATTTCAGAATTGCACCTTGCAATGCGGAGAAATTACAGTTTGTGCATTTACAATATTCATTGATTTTTGCCATTGAAAAACATCCAGAAATGATTGAAGCTACTGACTGAATGAAAGGAGCTGGCATCTCACTCTCTTTGAATCTTCTTTATCATGCTAAGAGGAGCAGGAAAAAGCAAAAAATTTCAGAATTGCACCTTGCAATGCGGAGAAATTACTGTTTGTGCATTTACAATATTCATTGATTTTTGCCATTGAAAAACATCATGTTATTCATATACCAGAAATGTTTGAAGCTACTGACTGAATGAAAGGAGCTGGCATCTCACTCTCTTTGAATCTTCTTTATCATGCTAAGAGGAGCAGGAAAAAGCAAAAAATTTCAGAATTGCACCTTGCAATGTGGAGAAATTACTGTTTGTGCATTTACAATATTCATTGATTTTTACCATTGAAAAACGTCCAGAAATGATTGAAGCTACTGACTGAATGAAAGTAGCTGGCATCTCACTCTCTTTGAATCTTCTTTATCATGCTAAGAGGAGCAGGAAAAAGCAAAAAATTTCAGACTTGCACCTTGCAATGCGGAGAAATTACTGTTTGTGCATTTACAATATTCATTGATTTTTGCCATTGAAAAACATCATGTTATTCATATACCAGAAATGTTTGAAGCTACTGACTGAATGAAAGGAGCTGGCATCTCACTCTCTTTGAATCTTCTTTATCATGCTAAGAGGAGCAGGAAAAAGCAAAAAATTTCAGAATTGCACCTTGCAATGTGGAGAAATTACTGTTTGTGCATTTACAATATTCATTGATTTTTACCATTGAAAAACGTCCAGAAATGATTGAAGCTACTGACTGAATGAAAGTAGCTGGCATCTCACTCTCTTTGAATCTTCTTTATCATGCTAAGAGGAGCAGTAAAAAGCAAAAAATTTCAGAATTGCACCTTGCAATGCGGAGAAATTACTGTTTGTGCATTTACAATATTCATTGATTTTTGCCATTGAAAAACATCATGTTATTCATATACCAGAAATGTTTGAAGCTACTGACTGAATGAAAGGAGCTGACATCTCACTCTCTTTGAATCTTCTTTATCATGCTAAGAGGAGCAGGAAAAAGCAAAAAATTTCAGAATTGCACCTTGCAATGCGGAGAAATTACTGTTTGTGCATTTACAATATTCATTGATTTTTGCCATTGAAAAACATCCAGAAATGATTGAAGCTACTGACTGAATGAAAGGAGCTGGCATCTCACTCTCTTTGAATCTTCTTTATCATGCTAAGAGGAGCAGGAAAAAGCAAAAAATTTCAGAATTGCACCTTGCAATGCGGAGAAATTACTGTTTGTGCATTTACAATATTCATTGATTTTTGCCATTGAAAAACATCATGTTATTCATATACCAGAAATGTTTGAAGCTACTGACTGAATGAAAGGAGCTGACATCTCACTCTCTTTGAATCTTCTTTATCATGCTAAGAGGAGCAGGAAAAAGCAAAAAATTTCAGAATTGCACCTTGCAATGCGGAGAAATTACTGTTTGTGCATTTACAATATTCATTGATTTTTGCCATTGAAAAACGTCCAGAAATGATTGAAGCTACTGACTGAATGAAAGGAGCTGGCATCTCACTCTCTTTGAATCTTCTTTATCATGCTAAGAGGAGCAGGAAAAAGCAAAAAATTTCAGAATTGCACCTTGCAATGCGGAGAAATTACTGTTTGTGCATTTACAATATTCATTGATTTTTGCCATTGAAAAACATGTTATTCATATACCAGAAATGTTTGAAGCTACTGACTGAATGAAAGGAGCTGGCACCTCACTCTCTTTGAATCTTCTTTATCATGCTAAGAGGAGCGGGAAAAAGAAAAAATTTCAGAATTGCACCTTGCAATGCGGAGAAATTACTGTTTGTGCATTTATAATATTCAATGATTTTTGCCATTGAAAAACGTCCAGAAATGATTGAAGCTACTGACTGAACGAAAGGATCTGGCATCTCACTCTCTTTGAATCTTCTTTATCATGCTAAGAGGAGCAGGAAAAAGCAAAAAATTTCAGAATTGCACCTTGCAATGCGGAGAAATTACTGTTTGTGCATTTACAATATTCATTGATTTTTGCCATTGAAAAACATCCAGAAATGATTGAAGCTACTGACTGAATGAAAGGAGCTGGCATCTCACTCTCTTTGAATCTTCTTTATCATGCTAAGAGGAGCAGGAAAAAGCAAAAAATTTCAGAATTGCACCTTGCAATGCGGAGAAATTACTGTTTGTGCATTTACAATATTCATTGATTTTTGCCATTGAAAAACATGTTATTCATATACCAGAAATGTTTGAAGCTACTGACTGAATGAAAGGAGCTGGCACCTCACTCTCTTTGAATCTTCTTTATCATGCTAAGAGGAGCGGGAAAAAGAAAAAATTTCAGAATTGCACCTTGCAATGCGGAGAAATTACTGTTTGTGCATTTATAATATTCAATGATTTTTGCCATTGAAAAACGTCCAGAAATGATTGAAGCTACTGACTGAACGAAAGGATCTGGCATCTCACTCTCTTTGAATCTTCTTTATCATGCTAAGAGGAGCAGGAAAAAGCAAAAAATTTCAGAATTGCACCTTGCAATGCGGAGAAATTACTGTTTGTGCATTTACAATATTCATTGATTTTTGCCATTGAAAAACATCCAGAAATGATTGAAGCTACTGACTGAATGAAAGGAGCTGGCATCTCACTCTCTTTGAATCTTCTTTATCATGCTAAGAGGAGCAGGAAAAAGCAAAAAATTTCAGAATTGCACCTTGCAATGCGGAGAAATTACTGTTTGTGCATTTACAATATTCATTGATTTTTGCCATTGAAAAACATCATGTTATTCATATACCAGAAATGTTTGAAGCTACTGACTGAATGAAAGGAGCTGGCATCTCACTCTCTTTGAATCTTCTTTATCATGCTAAGAGGAGCAGGAAAAAGCAAAAAATTTCAGAATTGCACCTTGCAATGTGGAGAAATTACTGTTTGTGCATTTACAATATTCATTGATTTTTACCATTGAAAAACGTCCAGAAATGATTGAAGCTACTGACTGAATGAAAGTAGCTGGCATCTCACTCTCTTTGAATCTTCTTTATCATGCTAAGAGGAGCAGGAAAAAGCAAAAAATTTCAGACTTGCACCTTGCAATGCGGAGAAATTACTGTTTGTGCATTTACAATATTCATTGATTTTTGCCATTGAAAAACATCATGTTATTCATATACCAGAAATGTTTGAAGCTACTGACTGAATGAAAGGAGCTGGCATCTCACTCTCTTTGAATCTTCTTTATCATGCTAAGAGGAGCAGGAAAAAGCAAAAAATTTCAGAATTGCACCTTGCAATGCGGAGAAATTACTGTTTGTGCATTTACAATATTCATTGATTTTTGCCATTGAAAAACATCATGTTATTCATATACCAGAAATGATTGAAGCTACTGACTGAATGAAAGGAGCTGGCATCTCACTCTCTTTGAATCTTCTTTATCATGCTAAGAGGAGCAGGAAAAAGTAAAAAATTTCAGAATTGCACCTTGCAATGCGGAGAAATTACTGTTTGTGCATTTATAATATTCAATGATTTTTGCCATTGAAAAACGTCCAGAAATGATTGAAGCTACTGACTGAACGAAAGGAGCTGGCATCTCACTCTCTTTGAATCTTCTTTATCATGCTAAGAGGAGCAGGAAAAAGCAAAAAATTTCAGAATTGCACCTTGCAATGCGGAGAAATTACTGTTTGTGCATTTACAATATTCATTGATTTTTGCCATTGAAAAACATCCAGAAATGATTGAAGCTACTGACTGAATGAAAGGAGCTGGCATCTCACTCTCTTTGAATCTTCTTTATCATGCTAAGAGGAGCAGGAAAAAGCAAAAAATTTCAGAATTGCACCTTGCAATGCGGAGAAATTACTGTTTGTGCATTTACAATATTCATTGATTTTTGCCATTGAAAAACATCATGTTATTCATATACCAGAAATGTTTGAAGCTACTGACTGAATGAAAGGAGCTGACATCTCACTCTCTTTGAATCTTCTTTATCATGCTAAGAGGAGCAGGAAAAAGCAAAAAATTTCAGAATTGCACCTTGCAATGCGGAGAAATTACTGTTTGTGCATTTACAATATTCATTGATTTTTGCCATTGAAAAACGTCCAGAAATGATTGAAGCTACTGACTGAATGAAAGGAGCTGGCATCTCACTCTCTTTGAATCTTCTTTATCATGCTAAGAGGAGCAGGAAAAAGCAAAAAATTTCAGAATTGCACCTTGCAATGCGGAGAAATTACTGTTTGTGCATTTACAATATTCATTGATTTTTGCCATTGAAAAACATGTTATTCATATACCAGAAATGTTTGAAGCTACTGACTGAATGAAAGGAGCTGGCACCTCACTCTCTTTGAATCTTCTTTATCATGCTAAGAGGAGCGGGAAAAAGAAAAAATTTCAGAATTGCACGTTGCAATGCGGAGAAATTACTGTTTGTGCATTTATAATATTCAATGATTTTTGCCATTGAAAAACGTCCAGAAATGATTGAAGCTACTGACTGAACGAAAGGATCTGGCATCTCACTCTCTTTGAATCTTCTTTATCATGCTAAGAGGAGCAGGAAAAAGCAAAAAATTTCAGAATTGCACCTTGCAATGCGGAGAAATTACTGTTTGTGCATTTACAATATTCATTGATTTTTGCCATTGAAAAACATCCAGAAATGATTGAAGCTACTGACTGAATGAAAGGAGCTGGCATCTCACTCTCTTTGAATCTTCTTTATCATGCTAAGAGGAGCAGGAAAAAGCAAAAAATTTCAGAATTGCACCTTGCAATGCGGAGAAATTACTGTTTGTGCATTTACAATATTCATTGATTTTTGCCATTGAAAAACATCATGTTATTCATATACCAGAAATGTTTGAAGCTACTGACTGAATGAAAGGAGCTGACATCTCACTCTCTTTGAATCTTCTTTATCATGCTAAGAGGAGCAGGAAAAAGCAAAAAATTTCAGAATTGCACCTTGCAATGCGGAGAAATTGCTGTTTGTGCATTTACAATATTCATTGATTTTTGCCATTGAAAAACGTCCAGAAATGATTGAAGCTACTGACTGAATGAAAGGAGCTGGCATCTCACTCTCTTTGAATCTTCTTTATCATGCTAAGAGGAGCAGGAAAAAGCAAAAAATTTCAGAATTGCACCTTGCAATGCGGAGAAATTACTGTTTGTGCATTTACAATATTCATTGATTTTTGCCATTGAAAAACATGTTATTCATATACCAGAAATGTTTGAAGCTACTGACTGAATGAAAGGAGCTGGCACCTCACTCTCTTTGAATCTTCTTTATCATGCTAAGAGGAGCGGGAAAAAGCAAAAAATTTCAGAATTGCACCTTGCAATGCGGAGAAATTACTGTTTGTGCATTTACAATATTCATTGATTTTTGCCATTGAAAAACGTCCAGAAATGATTGAAGGTACTGACTGAATGAAAGGAGCTGGCATCTCACTCTCTTTGAATCTTCTTTATCATGCTAAGAGGAGCAGGAAAAAGCAAAAAATTTCAGAATTGCACCTTGCAATGCGGAGAAATTACAGTTTGTGCATTTACAATATTCATTGATTTTTGCCATTGAAAAACATCCAGAAATGATTGAAGCTACTGACTGAATGAAAGGAGCTGGCATCTCACTCTCTTTGAATCTTCTTTATCATGCTAAGAGGAGCAGGAAAAAGCAAAAAATTTCAGAATTGCACCTTGCAATGCGGAGAAATTACTGTTTGTGCATTTACAATATTCATTGATTTTTGCCATTGAAAAACATCATGTTATTCATATACCAGAAATGTTTGAAGCTACTGACTGAATGAAAGGAGCTGGCATCTCACTCTCTTTGAATCTTCTTTATCATGCTAAGAGGAGCAGGAAAAAGCAAAAAATTTCAGAATTGCACCTTGCAATGTGGAGAAATTACTGTTTGTGCATTTACAATATTCATTGATTTTTACCATTGAAAAACGTCCAGAAATGATTGAAGCTACTGACTGAATGAAAGTAGCTGGCATCTCACTCTCTTTGAATCTTCTTTATCATGCTAAGAGGAGCAGGAAAAAGCAAAAAATTTCAGACTTGCACCTTGCAATGCGGAGAAATTACTGTTTGTGCATTTACAATATTCATTGATTTTTGCCATTGAAAAACATCATGTTATTCATATACCAGAAATGTTTGAAGCTACTGACTGAATGAAAGGAGCTGGCATCTCACTCTCTTTGAATCTTCTTTATCATGCTAAGAGGAGCAGGAAAAAGCAAAAAATTTCAGAATTGCACCTTGCAATGTGGAGAAATTACTGTTTGTGCATTTACAATATTCATTGATTTTTACCATTGAAAAACGTCCAGAAATGATTGAAGCTACTGACTGAATGAAAGTAGCTGGCATCTCACTCTCTTTGAATCTTCTTTATCATGCTAAGAGGAGCAGGAAAAAGCAAAAAAATTTCAGACTTGCACCTTGCAATGCGGAGAAATTACTGTTTGTGCATTTACAATATTCATTGATTTTTGCCATTGAAAAACATCATGTTATTCATATACCAGAAATGTTTGAAGCTACTGACTGAATGAAAGGAGCTGGCATCTCACTCTCTTTGAATCTTCTTTATCATGCTAAGAGGAGCAGGAAAAAGCAAAAAATTTCAGAATTGCACCTTGCAATGCGGAGAAATTACTGTTTGTGCATTTACAATATTCATTGATTTCTGCCATTGAAAAACATCATGTTATTCATATACCAGAAATGATTGAAGCTACTGACTGAATGAAAGGAGCTGGCATCTCACTCTCTTTGAATCTTCTTTATCATGCTAAGAGGAGCAGGAAAAAGTAAAAAATTTCAGAATTGCACCTTGCAATGCGGAGAAATTACTGTTTGTGCATTTATAATATTCAATGATTTTTGCCATTGAAAAACGTCCAGAAATGATAGAAGCTACTGACTGAACGAAAGGAGCTGGCATCTCACTCTCTTTGAATCTTCTTTATCATGCTAAGAGGAGCAGGAAAAAGCAAAAAATTTCAGAATTGCACCTTGCAATGCGGAGAAATTACTGTTTGTGCATTTACAATATTCATTGATTTTTGCCATTGAAAAACATCTAGAAATGATTGAAGCTACTGACTGAATGAAAGGAGCTGGCATCTCACTCTCTTTGAATCTTCTTTATCATGCTAAGAGGAGCAGTAAAAAGCAAAAAATTTCAGAATTGCACCTTGCAATGCGGAGAAATTACTGTTTGTGCATTTACAATATTCATTGATTTTTGCCATTGAAAAACATCATGTTATTCATATACCAGAAATGTTTGAAGCTACTGACTGAATGAAAGGAGCTGACATCTCACTCTCTTTGAATCTTCTTTATCATGCTAAGAGGAGCAGGAAAAAGCAAAAAATTTCAGAATTGCACCTTGCAATGCGGAGAAATTACTGTTTGTGCATTTACAATATTCATTGATTTTTGCCATTGAAAAACATCCAGAAATGATTGAAGCTACTGACTGAATGAAAGGAGCTGGCATCTCACTCTCTTTGAATCTTCTTTATCATGCTAAGAGGAGCAGGAAAAAGCAAAAAATTTCAGAATTGCACCTTGCAATGCGGAGAAATTACTGTTTGTGCATTTACAATATTCATTGATTTTTGCCATTGAAAAACATCATGTTATTCATATACCAGAAATGTTTGAAGCTACTGACTGAATGAAAGGAGCTGGCATCTCACTCTCTTTGAATCTTCTTTATCATGCTAAGAGGAGCAGGAAAAAGCAAAAAATTTCAGAATTGCACCTTGCAATGCGGAGAAATTACTGTTTGTGCATTTACAATATTCATTGATTTTTGCCATTGAAAAACATCATGTTATTCATATACCAGAAATGTTTGAAGCTACTGACTGAATGAAAGGAGCTGGCATCTCACTCTCTTTGAATCTTCTTTATCATGCTAAGAGGAGCAGGAAAAAGCAAAAAATTTCAGAATTGCACCTTGCAATGTGGAGAAATTACTGTTTGTGCATTTACAATATTCATTGATTTTTACCATTGAAAAACGTCCAGAAATGATTGAAGCTACTGACTGAATGAAAGTAACTGGCATCTCACTCTCTTTGAATCTTCTTTATCATGCTAAGAGGAGCAGGAAAAAGCAAAAAATTTCAGAATTGCACCTTGCAATGCGGAGAAATTACTGTTTGTGCATTTACAATATTCATTGATTTTTGCCATTGAAAAACATCATGTTATTCATATACCAGAAATGTTTGAAGCTACTGACTGAATGAAAGGA